>NC_090918.1:8054931-8142493 GCF_040956055.1 Brachionichthys hirsutus
CTCCTTTTACAGGTGAAAAATTGTGGAATGCAATTTTTGAGCCATTTTTTTAATGTCATGCATTGCGTGCATGCTTTTTCTTTGCATTATTGATAAGAAACCAAAAGTACTCTGTATCCATGAAGTTTAAATATATTTTTGTCACTGTCATATGTCTTGGTTGTCAATTTCAGACTTACTAGAACAGACTCTGCATTCATTAATTTAATCCTTTTGCTTTAGTTAAGATTTAAGAACAAGGCCGAGCATTTTACCAACTTGATTCCCTTCAGATTTCCCTCGTGGGCTGCATGGCTAAGCAGCCCAGAGTTTTAATCGCTTCACTTCTCCGTATCTCTCTCAGCACACCTGCCCTCTCACTTTCTCACTGACTGAAGCTTTAGAGAAGGAAGGGGGGGAAACAAAGTTGTTGTTGTTTTATCTCCTTTCCCTGGCCATCCATCACTTATGAAACAAAATGCAATGAATAGATAATTAGCCTGAATAGGCAGAATTTAGTTATAGTCCATCATGGGAAATGTGAGCCGTTTCCTCCTTTGTCAGCAGGGCTACATATTTCAGTGCCCTCATTTGTTAAGTTTCAACTTGGGTGGCACTAATTGGAAATTATTTACTTTTGGGAAAAAAAGCAGTGTTCAGAGTCCTCATTAAAGTGGAAGTCTCCGCACTGGACACCTCAGATGCCGTCACTTCACTGTGAAGAAATATCAAACCTGCTCTCTTATACACAGTATTAACAGGGTCTCTTGTCTCCTCCCCCCCCTAATGCTTTTGTTTCAGGTGGAAGTTGAGGTGGAGACCATGGATAAAGCGGGGAACTTCATTGGCTGGCTTCACATTGAGGGTTCGAATCTGTCAGTGGCGCTGGTAGAAAACTCTCTATCTAAGGTCCACTTCTCAGCCGAGCGCAGCGCCTACTACAAAACCCTGGTTTCAGCAGAGGAAGCATGCCGGCAGAGAAAAGAGAAGGTTGGTCCTTGTTTAGGTTTTACAAGAGTCTTGTTGACTCTACATGCTATTAAAGTATCAGTGCAATCACCACAGTCACAACAAGCTGAAAGCCGTCTTCCAAATAAGCCTGATTTTGTTTGTTCAGATTCATCCCACACCCAGATTCACTAAAGGAATTCTTTAGTATTTGGTGAATATTTGGCATGAGAAATCCTGACTGCAACCCACAGTTAAGGCAGTATTTGCACTTTGCTTGTCTGTACTGGATAAAACAAGAAAGAGCAAAACTGGATAGAATTTCTCCATTCCTGGCATGTCTTGCTGTCTTATATCTTCAATAACAGAAGTGTATTAATATGTGATGCAGGCAGTGGGAATGATCATCCTTCTCAACTCTGCGGAGAAAACATGAAGAGCCATTCTTTCCGATAAGAAAATGCCCAAATACATTTTTATAAGCACATAACTATTGTCCCAACAGCAAACTTGCTCTTTTTTCCGTTACAAACTTCAACTTCGACTGCCCTTGTCAAAGGCGCATCCCATCCCCCTTACCAGCCTGACGGCTTAATGTACCATAGGTGTTGCCGTGAGAGTTAGCTTCCTGCTTTGTTTTTAATAATCACACGAGAATGATTGCATCTGCATAAACGTAGCGTAGAACCCAGTATGTGTAGCATTGCACCCCATTGAATCATGAGCAATTTGTGCACCAATGTATGCAACATACAGGAAATCCTTTATTTATAGCTGCAATAATGTGGAAATGCTCCATCTGGGCTCTGGAATAGCTGCATATTTAACATTAGCGTTGAAGCTTCCTTTCTTCAATGGGAGTCCTTTGATGGATGGAGGCCTCTCTCACACTGATCCCGATCGAGCCTTGCTTTTTCATTACAGCTCTGAGTCGTCCCCCCCCCCCCCCCCCCCCCACCCCCAGATGCATAAAGTGCCTGGCCAGATGTCATCATTGTCCCCTTGCTTTCTATCTATGTAACGTATTTCTCTCTCTCTCTCGCTTGGTCTTTCTCTTCCGTTAGCTCTCCTTCCCTTGCTTCCATCTACTTGGATCCTTAAGGAGACACAAATGCCTCCACTCCCCATAGAAATTTTATGTATTGCTGTAGCCAAGAAAGGGCTTCAGTCCTTTTCTCTTCTCTGACTCCATCATTTTCACAGTTATTGTGTTTTGTCTCGTCTCTCTTGCTCCTGACTTTCCTCTTTTTACACAGATACTCTTTAAAAAAAAAAAAAACATTTTCTCAAAAAATAAAATATGGGTGAATATCTGGATAATTCTGCACAGGGAAAAAAAGTAAAAAAAAAAAAAATCTCTGCAGCAATGCGAGCACACTGAGTTAAATCTAAGCTCAACAAGAGGACACACGGCCAACAGATCTGATGACAATTTCACAACTGGTTTGCAACCCCCTTTGCAGCATCGGGGCAGATTGACTTTCACCACGACGTTAGCTAACCTGAGTGCGGACAGGGTGGAGCTGAAAGATGCCAGAATGGGGCCTGCGTAGAATAGACATACAGTGATTTAGTTTGATACGACTTCGCCGTAGCCCTGGTGCACAGATCAACCTCGGCTTGATTTGTTGGTGTGTGGGTATGCGTGGCAAAGAGTGCGGTGTGTTGATGGGCGCACAAGGCAGTTGGTTGTGTGTGAATGCATAGCATGCAACTTGAAGGCAGATGAGGTGGGGGGCTCGCTGCTGTAATTAACCCGGAGAGACCATCTCGAGAAAAGCTGAGAGCTTGAATATTTTCTTCTTCAGCCTTTCTCTTTTGAAGTTGTAGCTGGTCTTGTGCGTGTAGGCTTAGGCTAGGTGGGGCAGATCACGTCTCCTCCCATCTTCCCTCTCTTCCTCCTTTCTCATTGCCCTCCCGTTGTCTTCCATATCCACAGCCGTAGGGAGAATATCAGTAGGTACTGCTGTGTCAGGTGTCCCCACAAGGAAAACAAGGTTGTTGTAATGAACCGGAGTCGTAAGGTTTGTGCACGCACTCTCATTAAATAAGACTTTGCGTTGGGGTTCAGTAGAGACCAAGGACAACAAGGGGAATTGGAGCTTTTCTGCAGTAGCATTCTGAACCAAAACTGCTTAGTTCGAGTGAGTTAAAGTGAACGAGTTTTTTCTAGAATGAGACCAGTGGGACAAAGTGATTGTATTCTAAATGAAGTATTTCAAAGTGTTTGAAGAAGAGCATTTTCTAAAGATCAGCATGTTTCAAATTTGCATATCAGCAGCTCTCTGGACAATGTTTGGAACAGTCCTTGTTGCAAATCCATTTCTACGAACATGCAGAACGTTCAGAAGCCTGCTAACATTTTACAGCTTTCAGGAAAAAAAACGGACATTGTAGAAACACATTTCAAATTATAAGATTTGACTGTGCAAAGTAGCACCTGTTCCCTCTCTTAAATTTATCACCTGGTTTAACGACACTCTTTGTGCGTTTGCCCCTCCGGGCAAGAAAAAGTTCAAAAACACTGCATGTTTGTCATTGTAATATGACACAACTCATTTCGGCTATTCATTTGATGCTCGAGAGTTCCCCTGTTGCTATACTGTCAAATAAATTTGGGGTATGAAGTAGAGATTTTGTCTGCAGAGACTTTGGCTGTAGCTTTCATTAAATTTTCTCAGAAACGTTGTCAGGCCTGCTGGCAAGTGTCTTTGACTTGGGCCAGCAATCCCAGTGGGTATGTCATTTCCTTCTCTCTTTTTGTTTTTTGATAGGGGCCTGGCACAGATTTAATGAATATCCAGTGATATTTAACACAATTACAAGCTGACTGTAACTGCATTTCATTAAACAAAAAAAACAAAAACAAAAAATGGTACCAGGAATAAGCTTGTCATTCTCCTATTTAAACCCCCCCCCCCCCCCCCCCCATGTCTGGATGTCCATTTGATTCAGAATTAATTCTAATTTAAATAGGTGGGGAGGGGAGCACTTTTTTTTTGCTAATTTCTACCAAACCATTCAGTAGTGTCCTTCATCCACAGAAAAGCAATATGAAACTGTCATATAAGATTAACTGTCTGCAGTATTTTTTATTGTGAATAGTTAATTGAATCAATTAATGTCAATGTCAAGTGCTTCGAAAGCAACATTTAACATTATCCTCCCTTTTTGTGTATAATCGGGGGGTGGCAGAGTGTTCCACTGTGGAGTAGAGCTGCATCTCTACTAGGACTAGATGTTCAGATTCCTGAATCTTCAGCACACAGTTTGTATATTCTCCTGCGTGTCTGCGTGGGTTCTCTCTGGGTTCTCTGACTTCCTCCCACCTCCAAAAACATGCATCTGAGGTGAATTGGTCACACCAAATTGCCCGCAGGTGTGATTGTGAGCACGTATGGGTTGTTTGTCTTTTGTTTAGCCTTGCAATGAGCTGGTGCGTACCCCACACGTACCCCACCTCTGCCCCGTAGCCACCTGAGATAGGCTCAAGCGGGCCCGTGACCCTCAGGGCGGATAATCTGCAAAAGAAGAAGATGGATAGATGGATAATTCAACGTTTCTTCCCGGTTCTGCCTTTTTCGGCATTTTCCTGAAATGCTTAGCCTAAATAAGGGGGTCAGTAAGTATTGGGGCCCCAGGGCATCCAATACTATCATGAACCCTGTCATGCCTGAAAGGAAATCAAATGCATTTGAAAGAAGTGAGGATAAATGTATTTTGTCTGTCTTGTTCAACCCCTTGCCAAATTTCAATCATAAAATGTTTTGTCCATTTGGTGGATGAAGGCTAACCCCTTTAAAAAAGTTGAGGAAGTTAATTTGAATACACACTCTGCCTAAAGAGAAGCTTGTCTGAAATTAATTGCTTCTTTCAATTCTTTTGTACTCTAGAATGGAATAATACAACAGAAGAAAGGTTTTGCCTCAGACGGTGTAATATTTATTTGACCCTATTGGTTTCATTCTTATGGTCACAAACCTTCACAGCTTGTTTTGGACGTCCTCAGTTCCTTCTTGGAACAGTTTCAGAGCAGCTATTGTGAGTCTTTCAATGTGGTAAACTTTTAATTAAAAAGGCACTTTTAGGCCCAGCTCTAGTATGTATACCTCATCTTAATTTAATAAGCCTGGACTTCTGCGGAAGAAGCTGAGCAAATGCATACTGCATGCATTCTGCAGACCATGCATAATGCACGCGTTGTGTTTAAAATTCATGATAACTAATGTCACATCAACAAACACATGTCACAAACCTGGTCCATGTTCATGTTTGACATTACATCAAATGTTAATTTTTTATTTTCTACCATTTAGTATTATGTTATAGCTTCTCTTTGTTGCCTCAGGTCCATAAAAAAAAAGATTTGTAATGGAAATTGTGTTGCTAGTATTATTTTGATGGACCACCTCAGAGATGGGGAGGGCCAGGAAAATTACCGGTGATTTGCATGTTTTCCTTTTTTGCCCTTAAAGAGATAAGTGACTGGAACTGAACGGTACATCATCTCGAATGTTGGCAGTCTATTTATACTACTCTTGCTGCTGTTTTGATATAGTGTCGGTTTTATTACCCAGTGCAGTAGAGCAGCAATCATCAGTCAAATAACTTTTGGATCGAGAACGACTGTTGTAGTTGTGAGGAGCACTGAAACAGAGAGCACATCTAATTGATCATGATAGGTCATGGCGCTCAGTCCTAGTCATCAGCGGTCATATCATTCAGGTTTTGAGGTTCCTCCAATTTATATGATCTTTTTGGACCAGGGATTTAAAAGTCTTTTTTTTAAAGTTTTGTAGATCCAAACTTATACTACTATCACCGGTATTAAATTCCCAGATGGAAGGAGGATCCACATGTCCATACTCTCCATATCTGTTTTCTGCTTACTCCAACACACTTTGAGCATGTACACGCTGGTAGTACAAACACGGACATACAGAGGCATGCTCACTTGTGACGCACCCACCCCCCCACCGTCGCTGTCTGTAGCAAACTGGCCCCTCCATGCCCTGAGGCATAGAGATGGAGAATAAGATTACCAGACCCAGTGATGGCTGCGGTATGTCTCTCTCTCTCGCTGTCTTTGTCCACCTTTTTTTTTTTTAGTTCTGATCTGCAAATTCAGCAGTCTGTCATCTCCTCTTCAGTCTCCTGAAACATCGCTTCCATTTTTATCTGCATTGTTCTTCTTTTGACTCATGGGCGGACTACTTGCACATCAGTTACTTGTCAGGCGACGCATACAAAACTCTATTTGATGAGTAAGAAACTTGAAAACCAGATAGACTATGACACAGTCAATGAGGCAAGTCTTTATCTGCAGTCTCACCTTCTGTGCTGAATTATACATTCACACGAGTTGCAGAATGACACGCTGACTTTGACAATGTCGTCTGAAAAATGCATCCAGCCACCAGGGCATCGGGACAATCCCGAGGAACACGCACTCGGATGAAATATTCTACTTGATGAAGCGTAAAAGCAGGAATTAGACCATATTTGTTTAGCTTGTGCAGCTTTTTCCTCTCTGATTATGCACAGGATTCTTGCAGGCTGTTCGCATATGTCCTCTGGGGCAATTCTGTGGTTCATCAGTAGTGAAAAACTGAAGCAGAGTCCCCCCCCCCCCATCCTTCACTCCACTTTGTGGATGGATGGGCTGAGGCCAAGAGAGGAGATAGTGGACTAACAAGAATGAAAATGAGGTGAAAGGCTGGTAGAGAACATAATGCAATATGACACAGTGCGTTGCATTATGGCTGATTAACACATGCTCAGCTCTGCCACCCATGGTAGAAAACACCAACCCCCAGGTCTGCTCTTCTGCCTCCCTCCTCTTCCCCTGTCTCTTATATCTTGGGGCTTTCCTGTTTTCTCACTCTCTCTCTTTCCTCTTCTTACCCAATTTCTTCATCACCGGCCGTTGATAAATGTGAGTGTGAAGGGTGTGCTGTTGGACTGCGATGGGCTGGAGTTGAGCTAAATTATTATTTACTCTTTTTTTATTCCTGGGCTGTCCCTCCTGGGACACTTTACAGAGACACGTTTCCACTCTGTTTGCTGTGGACTGGTTTTGTTGGGTTTCTTTCCTCCAACAGAATGAAGGAATGGAATACAAACAACCAGCCATGAAAATTTTTTTTAACCTTTGATCATACTTTATTAACAAATCATCTCCATCCACAGTGTCATTTTATAATCACTTCATAATGGATATTTGTTACTCTTGAATGCACTTTCAATCATGACCTTCCTGTAACCTTGGAGCATTTTATACCAAACACTCCGCCATGATGTTTTGGCCGCGCCACCCAATGCGAGCATCCATTACGGGTTGCAACAGCAATGTCATTTTCCCCTGCAGGTAACTGACATTTATTTATTTCTGTAGTCATCAGGCAGATGCTGCGAAAACGTCAAGTGTGCACACTTTCTGCCCTGCTCCAGGTGTCTTCCCTAATCATCCCTGTTTAATCAAGGAGAGAAAGAAAACTGTGTGTTTGCACTAAAAAAATAAGAGACACGCAAGTTATAGTCATTAACACACACTTTGACATTTTTTTAGGGCACCTGCTTGGAGCCACACTTAACTCGATTTAATATGGGTCGGCTGTGAAATTGCCCTCCCTTATACATTTCCCTCCCTGCCTCGTCGCTTCCCTTTGCTTTTCTGTGCTGTCAAATGACATGCTAAATATTTGCTTCTTAGGGGCGCCATTTAAATGTTACCTCTGTGGGTTTGTAGCTCAAACCTGGCCGATTTAATTTCTTTATTAGTTCCAGGACATGAGGATCAGACCTTATCAACATTGCGCCACTGGTCTGTTGTCACCGACAGACCGTTACGGCCCATCTGACTTTTCAAACATGGGATTAGTGTTTGCAATTATGGCGTTGCTGCTGCTTTAACTTTAAACTGCACAGGGTCCTCCGACATCATCCAGGTTGAGGCGTATTAAGCTCGAATGAATGAGTAGCTGCTTATAACCATTATGAATGCTAATGCCTCATCAGTTCTCTTTAGTACGTTTGCTCACACAGGCCTCATCACAGTAACTTGATTTGGAAACAAATCAAGTTAATGTTTATCTGTTCTTGCGCCATGACCGACAGCCAGTCACCTCCATCTTTCTTTTTTTCTCCTCTAATCTTTAATTCAACGTTTTTTTTTAACCATATTGGGGCTATATTTTCCCATCTATGACCATCAGAGACATGACCAACCTATTTAATCTTATCAGCCGAAATGAAGGGTTAACTGGAGAGGGCAAATGTGGTAGCGGAAATCATTTCTATTTTTTTGTAAAGATCAAGGTTTAAAAAGATTTGATGATGAATTCTCTTGTAATTCAGGCCAGTCCTCTTTCGCTGTTTCAGTCTAGCCTGCAGAAAACACTCTAAATCTAGATAATGGGACCACTCTACTGGGCTTGTGAGTGTGTTTTGGGCATTTTTCAGAGTTGCTGTCTTCCTCTTTCGTGCCTCAGGGACAGAGAGTTACATAAACAGGATCTCGTCATCACGCTGCTTCTGATTCCCACTGTTCAGTCAGGCTCCCTCAGCAGCCTTCCCTCTGTTTCTTAGTTTCTTTCTTTCTCCCCCACATCTGCTTTATTACTTTTCCTTCTTTTTATTTCTACCACTTCCTCCATGTGTCAGCATTTATTTTTTTACCCAAAAAATAAATTGCTGTTCTGATGCGTCACTTTTGAATGGAGCTTTTATTGTTGCAATTGTGCCAGTTTTGCGCCGTTTGTCATCACACACGTTGTTCTTGTTTCCTGGTTCAAGACTGCCAAAAGATGCTGATTAGTAGAGCTGCCTCACAACCAAGAACTCCGATTTTCACTAGAGACGTTGGAGCTGTTAGACATGCACTCATGGATTCACAGGATTCTGGGCACTGAAATGTAAAAAACATTGCTACCTTTCCCAATACAACCTTGGTAAATCAGTCATCATGGCAAGCTGGGGCAGACTGTCCTGTTAATTAAAAAGTTGATTAATTTCCTTTGAATTGCAAACTTACTAACATGGAGGTAAATCCGGTTTTTGTAAGCCTTGATGCCAGCTCTTTTCTTTCCACCTTCCTTTTGCTTGTTACTCGAAGCTCCAGGGAATGTTCCAGTGATCAGACCGAGAGCAGCATGTGTAATCGACTTGAGTTGACAAACGTATCTTGATTGGCCACTAAAAGGATGAATAGAGGGTAGACTGCACAGGGATTCAGCTAAATCTGTTATGCGTTGATTGACTTTAGCCCACTTTTCTCATTTTTGTTCGTTCAGGTTGGCATGTTTTATAGACAGACACATACGGTAGCTCGCACATGTGCCATTAAGGCTTCTGTAGGGAGAACTGACCCAGAATAAATGTAAAGGGGGAGCATCTGACATGATAACAAAGTCCAAACAACAGTTTGATAATTGTCTTTTTTCTCCCCTGTCTCCTTTATTCCCTGCCTTCCCATCAATGATATTTCAAGACAGAGTATTTATATCATGTGCCCTCACACTTGCAGCTGGTCTGCTCTAATTGAGTGCTTATTCCCCAGCGCTGCTTTTGTTTTGCTCTGATGACATTTTGCTTGGCTTGATCATCTTTTAATGGCCGCAGATAGACACGGTTTGGGGGGGAAACGGACACAAAACTTGACATAGACTCCATATGCCAGACCGACTTGCCTCTGGGGACGGTGTGTGTGTGCTGTGTGAGTGCCTGGTTTTCCACATTCGCTGAGTTGGGTGGTGCCGGCACACTGGGGACAGAAACACAGGTGTAAGTTTGTATGCGAATGTAATGCCCAATTACATATACACCCACATTTGCTGTTTCCATGGTAACACTGTGCCCCTCTTTATTTCATTCACACACACACACACTCACAACACCAAGCTTTGTGTAATAGGATACATTTTGGGTTTTTTCATGTGTGCATTTCCTGTTTGTTGATTCTCTGTTGTTTCTTTGTGGTTTATTTTCAAATACTTTGTAAAATATGCTTAAAAGAGAAATATCCATGCATGCAAATACGAAACTTCTTCAGCTCCACCACAACGCACACGTCTTGTGTTGACAAATTTGTGCCAGTTAAAAAGGCGTAACAAGTTCCCTTCAGCTGGTTTCAAAGGACAACATTGTTGTGTGTGTGTGGCAGCTTAAGGATGGGCGGGGGGGGGGGGATATTAGCCATGTAAGCTGGGGTTGAGTCCCCCCTGCCACCTACCTGCCACCTTTGTGATAGTAGAACATCTGCTAGCTGTGATATGAAGCTAAGAGGTATCTATTTCACTTATTCTTTCTTTTTTGCTTTCTCTCCCATTTCTGTTATGACATCTCCAGCTGCTCGGCTCCCTCCTCTCCTGCCGAAAAATCCTGTCCCATGCCACCTGTGCAGTTTTAATGCACAATTTGGCTGCTAAGTAACCACATCCAAGAGACTCGTCCCTTCATCCGCCTCCCACTCCTCGCCTCACATGTTTGGCTGGAGACGTTTTTTGGTTTCAGCTTTATTATTTGAGAGGATTACGGCTGATTGGGTTCCAGTGGTGAGCAACGTATCCAAGAGTTGTCCCTGAGAGTAGCCTGAGACCGAACCCATATTTTGTTTTGTTTATCATTTGTTTTTCTTGTGAGAAACGCTCACAACAGTTTTCAAAGCTCATTTTACGTTTCTTTTTCTGTGCTTTATATTTGATGTGATGAACCACTTGCTTCTCCGAAAAAACTATGCTGTTGCTGCATGACTTTTTGTTTTACAACTCTATCGTAGAGACATGTGTGCGTCTTACACATTTTGTTACAGCGTCCACATGTGTGGCCTTGCAGATTCATCAGCCGTCGTGCTCGATTAGCCCAATGTGACACGGAGGAGGCTTCTGCTGTATCGTAGCTCAACCGGGACCAATTCTTCCCTGGGCCACAACCGTGCCTCTTCGCACATACATGTTTGTGTGCGCTGAGCCAGGCCTACATATTTTATAGTGCGAGGCTGCCATGCATTAAGTCTAAATGTCAGGACGGCAGGGAAGCACAGAGCCTGTAAATCAGTTTTCCTTCCAGTAGCGCAGATGCCGGTTCTACTTATCCCGCCATGACAAGGAGAGTTAATGTACCATCAACAACCCACTGTTAGGGCCAATGGACAACACTGGGTTGATGTCTTTACGCTTCCTTGTACAAAAGCAATCAAGCTGCCCCGACACCTGTCAGTCGCCTAACTGTGCAGTGAAGATCAATAAAAACCTTTTTTTCCCCGACGATAAATAAATAAAGGTTGTTGTGTTTGGTGAACTCCAACATGACCTCTGGTATGTTCTGTCACATGCAGTCAATACAACCAAATGGATCAATGCTGCTAGCCTTGCTGTCAGTCAGTCGAGGTGTGTGGGACCATTTATCTGCCCTGAAGGTTTGACTGACAGTCGTATATCTCGCAGCAGTTATGGTCCGTCTTGTTGAACGTCCATCTTTAATGATTTAGTCAATACAGACATCTTTGAGCGGCAGGAAGTCCAGGGTCCACCCACCTTTCTACAACGCCCAACCTGTTGTATTTGTCAACGTCCTTTTTAAAACCCGTCGTCATTTTCTGGGATCACTTCTGCACATGATATCCTGCAGGCATACAAAGGCAGAGATATGAGGTGGCAGCTTTTTGCCTACACTTTGGCTCTAAGTCTGTACCAGTGGGACTAGGTACAGCAAAGGCAGTGTTTAACTTTTAAATTAAACATGCGCCTTTACTGACTTTCCCATTTTTCCCCTTTGATACCATCTGTGTCAGGTTGTGTTGCTGTGCGAGTGGCGCTTAGATATTCAGCGTCTACACAAGATTAAACGAATCACAAGTAAATTAGGTTCGTCTCTTATGTGTGGCTTTAAACCTTTTGATCGTAATAAAAGGCAATAAGTGAACATAGAGAGACTGAAAGACAAGCGGCCTTGCTCACTCAAATTAATTAACCATTCTCTCTAAAAGGGATTCATCAGGGAATTAATTGGGACAAAATTGATTTACCAAATGCACAATATGAATAATGTGCTCATATTGATTTTGGTTTGCTCTCCATGTGTTATCGTGTGATGAATTAAAAATCCAAATATGCACTGTAGATTTGCATAGTTTATTGTCTCTCCCACAATAATCTACTTTTTAACAACTGTATTGTTTGAGAGCTGCACAAAGTGACAAGGGCTGAGCAACTTAGTCCACCAATCATTTTCAAATGGGAACAACATGTGCCTGCTGCAAATGAGAGTTTAGCTTATGAAGGCAGATTAATGGAGGATTTTGAAGATGTGAAAGTTGTGTTCATAATGTTCTTTTCAAGAACTCTGTGGCTTACATTTATCACAAAACTAGGCAATATATCCATAATTGCCCAGGAGAGTTAAAAACAACATGTTTTCCCGAAATGGCAGAAATCCTTTTTGCACTTTTATAAATGCAGTTCACTGGATATGAGCCAGAATATAATTATTATACAAATAAGTAAAACAAAGCAAACTTTGTATGTAGTTGGAAGCTAGTCTGCTAACAAAGTGTGTGTTTAGTTCAGGGACCAATGTCAATTTTGGTATCAACAGACTGTACACACAGACAGACACATTACTGGAGTTGTTGAACCAGTGTTGGAACCAGCCCCCTTTCTGGCAGTGTGCGTGTTTAGTCATCCATCTGTGTGCTCATCCACTTGCACTCGTTTGTACGTGTAGCAGCAGAGCTCGTTCTTTGTAGGCCGTTGTTCCTTGTGGTTCCGAGCGGCGTCGCTGGATTCAGCAAAAGAGCAACGCTGTCCAGCACCGTCACATTACCGTACTCTGCTGCGTTAAGTTGCTTTGCTGTAAGTGTGTTTCGTCATTCAGCGTTTGTGAAGGTCATCCGGACCTGCCATCTCTCTGCTTGGCTTCCATTATTAGGACCCGTCCTTTCAGCCTTCAGCTTAATAGCCTGCCACTTTCCCCTTTCCCCCCCCATCCTTTTATTTCCCTCTTCTCCCTCTCTCTCATACATACGGACGCACACTCGCAAGCGCACACACATTGTCCCTGCCATCTTGGTGGTTTAAGCGTCTGGCTGCAGTTGCAGAAGCAGCAGCCACATACCTGCATTCAAGTGGAACAAACAGGATGGTTGGCTGCTCACGGAAGGTCATCTACCCTGGGCAGTGTGTGCGTGTGTGTGTGTGTGTGTGTGTGCGTGTGTGTGTGTGTGTTCACATGAATTTGTGCTTTGAAAAGAGAAGGAGCTCCCCAGTGTTTCAATGCACTCAGAGACGACGCAAAACCAAATGCTCATCTTGAACATGAAACACTTTTCACTCGACACAACTTAAACACAGGAGGCATTTCAACCTTTGAACGTCCTTCATTCTTTCACTCATCCAACAGAGCTAGTCGTTCTATTTTTAACCAATCCGCTCTGTGATGAAGTCTAATTTCCCTTCTCAACCTGCAGTGATTGTATGTTAGACCCTGCCAATGTCTGTTTTTGATACACACAATGAGAAAAAAGCCCCTTAAACTCCGCCACCCTAAAAGGTTCAGCATTACCCATCAGGCTAATGAATGGAGACACTCTAATCTTTGAAATCCCTAATTGGTACTGCAGGTTTGGTTAAAAGTCAAGAGCTCAATTTGTTTATTAGTAGACACTTTAAATATTAATGCGTTTGTGATTGTTCACATAATGTGTGCTTACTGTTTAGGCACTACTATTGCATGTGCCTATATGGAAATATACTGCATGATCTCTGTGTTTACAAAGCTTGGCCACATTTTTGGTTTTCATTAACCTTTCTTGCCCTCAATTCCCACTTTTTCTACCTGCTTTCTGTTCTCCCTCCTCCTCTCCAACCCCTTTTTCTGCACCATTTGGGGGATGAATAATTGAATGTAATTGGATAGTATGACCCCTTTCTTTTGTTACCGGGCATGCAGAGCAAAAGCACTCAGCTCTTTGGTCACTTATTTCATGGCTAACAATTGGAAGCATTTCTTCCATCGTTGTGACGATAATTGTATTTTTTTTTTTTGCTTTTATTTAGCCAGTTTCTTCACACTTAGACACAGAGTTCACTCGTAAGACGATTTCCCCCTGAACATTACTGCATTTATGAGGGTAAAACGATAATTACAGCCTGCTGAGGAGCCAGCATGTAAAGGAAGGCCTCAGGTATGATTATCTTAGCCTTAACACTGGCATAGCTCTGCATTGGCAAAGGCAGAGTAATAAAAAAAAAATGACAACACTAAAACTAGTTAATCTAATTAGCTCAACTGTACCATGCAGTTAAATAATTAGCCAGAATCTAATTGGCTATCATCACTGTGCCGTTTTAAAATGTGTCTGCATCTTCTTCCTTCTGTTTCTGTAACTTCCAAAGATAAACTCTTCCCAGATAGCCTGCAGAAATGATTTTTTTTTTACACGTTTCACTTTTGAAACCCTCGCACATTGTAACTTCTCGTCCCATCCTCAACGCCTGCTTCACTCTCCTATGGCGTTTCATCTGCAGGGATTTGATTGGCTCCCATTCAACCTGACCATCCCATGTTAGCGCACATCTTTAATACTATTGCTGTACTATAAACGCGCTGTATTCAGTCTGACTACCACCCCCCTCTTTCATCCACATCCCTTCCTCCAAACACAGATTCACAAACACAGGCACACACCGACTGAAATCCGTGCAGTTTGATATGTGGCCTGAGGCAAAGCACTTCCCCCTAATGAGCCTTCTGCCTTCTGCCCTCTGTTCTCCAGGAGAGCTGAAAGAGAGCTAACCTTGATGCAGCGTAGAAAGGATGCAACCTGTTTAGAAACACACACACACACACACACCAAATACACACATATGCATAGAATACAATACTGTCGCTTTTTAACACGAACATATCAGTTCTGAATGTTTATATTTTCTATTGATCAAGTTTCCCAGTAAATATACACAAATATGTGCTACTTTTTATGGTTTAAAATCTTGACTGCAGACTATCATGCAGGCATCATGTGCTCATGGTTTTGTCACTTTCATTTTTTAATTCTGCAACGACCTTTTGGGGGTTTTCTTGTTTTGTGTCGTATTTGTTGATATTTGTCATCACTGATCGAAAATGTCTGTTTTGTAGATCTGGGCCAATTATGAGGAGAAACCAGTCGAGGAGGTTGTCCATGTATCAGAGTTGAAGGAACGAGTGGCCAACTACAGACCAGTATATGTCACCGAAATCGCAGACACCCTTCACCTCTACGCCCAGGACGTGGAGACGGGTAACTTCTGGTCCTGTTTTGTGTGTGCAAAAATGAATGAAGGAAACAATATTTCCAATAATAATTGGTATTTGATGGGTGGGTCTATATTTGTTACCATACATTTCTTTATTCTGCAGGGATTATTTCACTCCTAATACACAAAATACTACCCAGACTCTGCACATAGAGGTTTTAACAGCACACTGACTTTATGAATGTCAGTTATGTCTACCACTGACATTTACCCCTGTCCCTTGCTGCAACATCCACATAGAAAAAACAAAGGATGTCCTGCTCGTTATTACCATTGAATGATGGGAATACATCAAACCATCCCTTGATGCCACCTGTAACAGGCAGAGGAAGGGAGAGGACATTTTGGAGATGGGCAAACTAACAAACTCCTGGTGTCCCTGCATGGCTGCTCCTCCTGACAAGCTCTGTTGGCATCTTTATGTATGTGTATGTGAAAATGAATGCGTACACAATTACCTCCTATTTTGTACCTCCCCCTATTTTGTCTTGTGCAGAGTAACGGCCCATATGTTTGGTGGTATACTTAATGGGCCTTCCTGTGCAATGCTAAAATCAAGGTGTCTAGAATTGCAGTTGCATAGAGAGTGTTTTATCCTCGGTAGGTTCAAGGTGAAACCGTTATCTAATGCTGGACGGAGTGGATGCTTAGGCTTCAATTCACGTCGCAACACTTTGGCTGCAATTTCCACCACAGGCAAAATATTAATGTCCACATAATGAAAGGTTACAATTCCTCCACTCAGAAGTTGTCCACGAGTTTCTTAATAATCACGAGTCCAGTTAAAGGTCAAATTCCGTTGGAATTTCAACCAGACTGTCGCCGCTTTTGAGACTTGGTTATTGCTTCGCAAAGTCACACATTCAAAAATACCAAGTTTCACTGAAATCCCGTGCAGATGTGAAGCCTTCATACTAATCAGCATCCCTTCATCTTCTGCCAGGTCGTATGCAGGGAGTAGAGCAGGATGCTGAAGCCCACATCTGGCTTCACTGGTCGTCAGATGCCATGAAATTGACTTTGGCCTTTTCTTAAATTATCTCATAACTGTAATCAATTACTTTGCCTTCATTTACTACCAATTTAAGATGAAACATCACTCAAACAATAGCAATCCGGTCTACACTTTCCTGCCTTCTGTGGCTCCTCGAATTCTCCGAGTCTTCACGGAACATCTGTTATTCATCTTGCCATGGGCGGTAGATTTAAATCTAGAGCCCTCACACAGCCTCGAGCTACTTAAGCTTTACTCTCCTGCAAGTCAGGAATGATGCTGAGGTTATGTTCAAGGTTTTATCACGGATCAAACTCACGTGCCACTGGGAAGAGGGTGAAAAGCACGGGATACGGCACGTTGTCAACCTGAGGCCGGGTTTCATGCCTTCAGCATCCCCTAACTGTAATGTAGAAGTGAAACACAGAGCAGATATTTTCTTCTGTGATAAGTAAGACTGAGAGTTTGAGAAGTAATTTTGGAAATTTAATATTCAGGCACAAAATCAAAGAGCAAATCAGAGTTTTGATTCATTTTTAGCATTTCATCTCTTTATGTGTCTATAAGAGACCTGTGAAAACTGCAATGTGCAATCAATTTACAGCTTTTCTACAGAAGCAACTTCAGTTTTAAGTTCAAGAAATTGAACACAAATCGCAGTTTTTTAAATGCTGCCCTCAGTGTATTTTGACAGGAGAGCTGTGTTATTTATTATTTTCTCCTATAAAACATAGATTTTTCGATGATCCAGCAATACTGGAGCCTTATTATTTATTTATCTTCTTCCTTTAATTGGGCCGCACTCTCCCACCAAGAGGCTTACGCACTAGTTTTTTTTTTAAGTGTTATTCTCAGCAGGGGGGTCTAACCTGACTGGTCCTCACCTCCTGCTCACCCCCCCATCCTCATCTCCCTGTCACGTTGCTTGCCCCTCTCCACCCTCCTCCGTCTCTTTTCTTCATCGGTCTCTTTCATTTTCGCCGACGCTCCCTCAAAGCTACATTAAGTCACACCAGTCCCTTGAAGAGCAAATCAAAGTGTTGAGGCCTGTAAAATCGTACAAGCTTCGCCAAATATCATTACATGTTCAGATCTCTCTTTCTCTCTCTATCTCTCTCTCTCTCACACGCACACACTTCCTGAAATGAAGGATTTTAAACATGTGATGATTGCTCTCTGCATTTAAGCCATTTAGATTACGCTCTAACAAATCAAGCCTGTCATGATAGCGTGAACGCCACTGCGGTGTAATCCATTGCAGCTGCACTGTATGACCTCATTGATGCATGAGATTGTTGCATGTTTTACTAACATGTTGTCATATTTGTGCTGATGGAACCATTTGATGTTTGCCCTTCCTGCATCTTCATCTAAAAGTCAAATGCAACCACAACCAAGTTATGGGGTGGCTTGCAGGGTCACTTAGATCCAGTACCTATTTCAGTGAACCTCAAAACCTCCTTTGTCGATATAAAAAAAAACAACCTACAAATGTATGTAATCTAAACAACTTTCCAATGTCAAATCAGTTTAAAACAGCATTGTATCTAAACCTCTACAAAGGCCTTCGTCACTCGATCATTTATAACATGATGACCTCTATCTTATGTGCTTATAAAAGCTGATTAATTATTTGATTATCAAAAGTTTAACTCCTGGATTGTAAAGTGAATTCTAGTAATTATTGACATATCCTGCACACACTCTGCGCCCTGCATAGCACTTTGAGGTTGCCCTTAGCGCTGCATGCAGACGTGTTTTTTAAGCCACTGTGATCATTTCTATCCACTCCAGTAATAGCCTCCATATTTCCAACAGTCTCTATGGAGACCGTCTAATATTCAAACGTCCCTTTTCTGAAAAAGGAAATATTATTCTCACCACATATCTTTAATTGTCCTGTTCATTTTTCAGCCAATTTTGTTAATTAAAAGCTTAGCAACGAAGCGGGTAAATGTCACAGTATGAGACCGTGCAATCAGCTGATTTAGTTCAGTTAGTGCGAGTGCCGTACACAGAATTCTGGATCGCCACCAGAATCTACCTTCCTCTTTCACTCGTACGGTAAACCACAAATACAGAGAAGTTCAGAAACCCTTTTAGTCTGACCTGGCTGTGTTGTTCAATCAATTATTTACACCTTATGTCTTCAGAGGCATCCACAGTGTGCCCAGTGGTGGTGTAAGTATACATCTACAATGAAATATTAATCAGAAACATCGTTTTAAGCAGATCCGCATTGTATATTGTAATAGAACCGAGTGCAGGATATGTGAGAAATGGGTCTGAAACTGGTATCCAGCCACCTAAAGTAACATCAGGTCGATCCAAATGGGCCAAAAATGAAAACAAAACATGCAAGGGAAAAGTATTTGAAGAAATGAGACCGATTTAAATACCTCTAGGACTGGCAGAGCGTGTCATGTTACCATCTGCGGGCAAGCTCCTATTTGCTTTGATCGTTTCAGCTAATTAAAATGAACTTAATTGTATCATCGCGGAGAAATTAGTGCCACGGCTCAAGAATATACCGAAAAGCAGCAAATTGGAGGCAGATCGATGATTCAGACGGGGGTGAGCGGAGCAGACAGCGCTTTAAAATGCTGCTATTTTATAACTGTAAAAGAAACTATAAAATGGGGCTTGAAAAGTTGAGGCAGCCGCTGATGCATTTGAGTAAATATAAGTAGGCCCATGATGTCATCGTTATGTCAGTAAAGGGCATTGGAATTCATGTATTTTTTTGGGGGGGGGGATGCATTTTATAATACTTTTGTCCTGAGGGGTCCATAAAAACTTGTGTGCGTGTGTGTTCAATACACGCCTCTTCCGTGTTAATTAGTTAATTACTCTTAAGTGTGGGTGATTTCATGTGTGGATATCTTTACACGAGCTCAATAAATGATTAATTTCACCTTAGGAAGGCTTTTCCATTCCAATCCACTGAGAAGCTTGAGGGATTTTGCGATTTCAATCCACACTTTTTTAAGGGTCTTTATCTCGTGCTGTATGCATTTCTGTCTCATCACTTTTTCTACGCATCATCTCTTGTACCACTATTTTCCTCATGTATGTATTTCTCTGGCGGCTTTAAATGATTACTGGTTCCTGCATAGATCTATCAGAGCTTGGCCTCTAGAAAACAGAGGCCAACTTTCGATGCTTTGCCATTATTTTTGATACTATTAATTAAAAACTTGCAAAATGTTTGCATTGATTCTATTTTGAAACTTATTGGTAGCTACAGTATGGACTCGTTTAACATCCCCGCAGTAAGTCACTCACATTGCTGTCCCAGTTTACCGACAGGGACTTTTCCTAGCTTGCAGACACCGCCTGATTTGGACCTCTCTCAGTTGTCACCCCCGTGAGAATGGATTGTTCGGCCCAGCACCGACTGACAAACTCAGATTTTCTGCCCACCCAAAGCCTCGGCTGCAGCACATTTGGCGGTACATCCTGTCTAGTACTTGTGTCCTGGGCATCCATACAAACTCATAATGAGTGGCGTCGTACAGCCCCAACCTCCCCACGCCCCACCAGGTGCCACTCCATCCGCATTATTCACACTTCTACCTTTTACACCTAGCAGCTGTTCACTCCCTAATGATGTTGGGCCCAGCCACTGATAGCGCAAGGGAGGCAGAGAGCCATTCACAGCCCATTTCTATGTCTGAGTTTGGATCTGGCTTTTTGTGTAACGTTATGTTTAATCTTATTTTTTCATGGCTTTGTTTTTTTTTTTATTGCTGATGAAGAATTTTCATCTATTCATATTAGCCTTTTTTCCTCTTTCCCTCTGTGTTTATATCCTCTCATAAAGACGTATTTAGCCAACACGGCCTCCCTGCTGTGATCTGACAGCTCACAGCATCAGTATCTTGTACAGGCCAACTACTGTATCTTTAGTGGAGTCAGCGCCCCACATCTACACTTCTGTTAATTTCAATAAGAAGATATGAGAATCACTGAAGCCTTTCATATTGATCGGGTGAGTGGCCTGCAAATTGAATGTCATGTCAAGGTAGTCAAGTGATGAGTACTTTATACAATGGTGCTAAATAATTAATCAGAATCAGAATACTTTAATAATCCCATAGGGAAATTATATTAGGGGGGGGGGGCATTTTGAAGTTGCTGTTTAATGGCTGTTTAATGTCGATGCATTTGTTCCATTCTGTGTTAAAAATCTTTTTGAGGCACTGTAGGCATCAAGCTAAAGTCAATTAGTAGCAACAATAATCAAAGCATTTGAGAAATATTTTTTATTTTGTGAAATATCTAATTAAAACAATAAAAAGGAAACTAATTGAATGAAATAAATGAACTAGCATTCTGGACAAAAGACAAAGATATCCAACAAAGGCTGAATGTGACTTTCGTATTAATTATTATGGTGAATAGTTTAATAGGCCCATCAAATTAGAACAGAATGGTTTTAATTTAATTAATTACACAGTGTGGATGCAGTCTTCTTATAGCTAGAACTGCTTGTCTTCTAATTTAAATTTTAAATCCATCCTGAAAAAGATTAGACATCACCTTAGACTGACCAAGATAGGCACTGTCTCAGTACCTTGAGACAACGAAAAGTACAACTGTGAACTTTCTGCTGGTCTTCAACCAGTAAACCAGGTTACAAGACTGTTGAATAAAGGTTGCAGCAGATACAGCAGCCGAAGTTGCTGTGCTTCACTTCGCTGGCTCTGTGACTGCAGCAAATGTAATATTTAGAGGTCAAACCCTTCCCAGATGATCTCTTCTCCCCTCCCAAAGCATTCATTATTTAATCAGACACGCAAGGTAGCTTCTAAAAGGTCATCTCACCTTGTCTGTTTGGCGTGACCGCTTTTGATTTTCGGGGCAGAAAACAAGTGTCTTTATCTGCATTATTCATTATCCGAGCGAGGACGATTCTCACTAATGTCAAACTTCTTGGTCTATTACCTAAACGAGAACCGTTGAATGGCATCTCTTCTAGCGACGAGCCCACCCCTATGATCTTGCCCAAATGCTGCACCGGGACGATCTCATAGATATATTTGGACGCCTCACAATCAAATCACAGCATTAGCTCTAGTCAATGAGGTTCGACAGGTGGCAGAGAGAGGAGCAGAGGTGGAAGCAAAAAGAGAGCCACAGATGCCGTCTCTGTTTAGATCTTTCGGTGATCGCTTTTCCCAATTACAGGAACGGTAATTTGCCGTAAAAAGGCACTAGACTGCTGGGAAGAGCAGAATGAAACGGCGTAATTGGTGGTAGGGGAACGGTATCGCTTGCAGAGTATTCCATATCTTTCATGGGAGAGGAGTAGCGTTTGTCAAGCAGAGGGATTATGTATTCTTTAGTGGCGTCCCTTCGTGCTTGTCTTGAAGACCGCCTTGTCGCACTGTGTCTTCAGAAAGCTTTCGCATTATCCCAATGTGTGCCACATCTTTGTTAACCAACCACAAAGGGCATGAGACCCTAGACACCTGTGTGCGCTTGTCGCACTCCCAACAGTGCCAGCAGTATTGTTGGGTGTTTCTGCTGTCTTTCATTGCTGCGTTTTTTATCACTTTAGCCTTCCTTGTATCTTTTGAAACAAAGCCATTCTTCCACCTCACAGGACAAAGCTCCGTCTGCACCTCATGCATTATTTAATACTCTGAACTAACAGGTAAACTGTGGCACAAACTCTGATTTCCAAAGAAGTACCTTCCACGTTTCCACACTCTTTTTGCCATATATGGCCAGGTACATGGAAATGAGCATGACACATGTCCGTCTGTTTGTCTGCATGTCGTTATCTAATGCCAACACCCTTTTTCATCTTAAAAATACAATCATTTATTGATAAGTGTTTGTTTCCACATCCCCTCCGGTCACTTGATTCCTCAGCAGAGGGTCCTCTTCATTGATGTACTCCTAATTCCTCCATTCATAGAAGCCAGTAAATTAGAATGCTTTCACAAGCAACCGTCGCTCTCTTGGCCTTTGCCTTTGTCATATTGTGATTATTTACCCTTCTGCGGTTTAATGGCTTCCGTGAACAGCTTAATAGAATTCACTCCAGCCTTGGGATGTGTAGCAAAAGGGCACATGATTCACCGTTTTCATTGTCTTTTTTTGTTCCCCCTTGTCTCTGCTCGCACACTGTGTGAATCTAATCAAATATGATCATAAACAACCTGCAAAACCGTTGTCATTCTTTGTACCCTCTCTCGCTCTGCCTCTCCTTTTTATCTGGGCGTAATCACTCCCTCACTCTGCACTGGGCATTCACAATGTAATTATATATGATTTACAAACAGCTGCAGCCATAATGGTGTACAAACAAATTACAGAACGAGGGAGAGAAACGCGACAGAGGAATATAGAGATGAAGACTGAAATTGGCTAACATCATGCAGAGTCTGTGGCTTGGCTGGTTTTCGGATCATCGCTTTGGCTTTCTGTTCAACACAAAATGAGCACTTACCCTGACGTGGTTTGCACGCAGATATTTAGTTGTCTTTATGCCAGTATTAAATGGGATTCTGCCGCTGTAATGCAAAGTGCCTAAGCTCCACTTCCCTCTTAATGTTCTCATACATTCAGAATTTTACTTGGATGCTGCATTCACAAAAGATTTTGTTCAATTGACCCCAGAGGGCATGGATTTTCTCGCGACTTGCCTGCAGCATATAAAGCTCATTTCATTTTTTCCTTCCAATGCTGATTCAGAGTCGTGTCTTTTGTTATAGCCTTGTGTGTGAATTCACGTGACGGCTTTTTGTGCGTTTTCATGAATATTGTGATGTGCATATTTCCGCAAGTATTTTTTTTCGGTGGATAACTCTGCCGAAAAGCACCCACCCGGACTTGCATGATGTCAGGCTATAGCTTACAGCATGTAACAAGAAAAAACATGTTACGTTACATATCTTCATTTTAGTTTGATTTGTTTTAAGCATGAGCTAAGTTCTAAAAGGCATCAGTAGGACCGATCAATGAAGAAGAAGAAAGATGAAACAGGCCAGGAGTCACGGTAGCTACTGGGCGGACATGGATTCATTGTTGAAGTGTGGGCTGGACTTGACCTGGAAGTAATTGGAGGGAATCCATGGGTCACAGCAGACCATAAATCTTCTCGTTAAAATTTCTGATCCGTGACACTGCACTGTCGGTGACCTTTGACTCCATAACCCTAACACAGCCCCGTGTGTGGGGGTTTAGAGTGTATTTCCTGACAGCAAATTAGCCCCGTAGAGCTAAAGTTAGAGATTTAGAGAGTTAATCAGAGCAAAGAAACTCTCTGCCCCTCTAACACATTCTGCAGCAAGTGTTATCGATGATGAAGTTACACAGAATATATGGGCTTCGCGTGTTTGTGTTAGTCAACCGCATAGTATCAGTGTGAAGGTGAGTCTGTGCCATATGTCATTACAAAGCTGTTCAAATCAATAAGCCTTATTCATATGCTAGAAATGGAATTGTACCTCCGGTTAATGTGCTAATCCTCAGTTTATAACTATTCGAGTAATCCTGCTGACAAACAAACCAAACCCAAAATATCTATCAGCCCCCCACCAATGGAGAGGGTGAACCTTTCTTTGGTCGGCAGTAATCTTAACAGCAGCTGACTGTAATGTCTGTACCCCACGAGGTCTGCATCAAGCAGCAGTGGCAAAGCTGCAAGATCATCACCCCTGAGGATGAATGACGATGAGCAAAGGGATTCAGGAAGCAATTCGCCTGTAAACCCCTGAGGATGAATCCGTTTTGGTATTTATGTGTGTGTGTGTGTGTTTGTGTTTTCATTCCCATTTCCCCCTCACTGTATTCATCAGCATTTGGTGTAGCAGTGGGTGGCCAATGAGGTGTTTAGGGACACCCTTCCACCGGCTGCCCTGACCCCCCCTTCTACAACCCAACCATAATTTCCTTCACGCTTTAAATTCCTTCTCTGGTGTTTTTCTTCAGGTTTAACATCATGCTAATGAGGGTCTAATGTCGGCTGTTGGTTGGCAGCTGCTTGGCTGTCTCGGCACAGATAACCCCTGGAAAACATCGTTATTTATATTTTGTTGGTCTAGCATGAATAATAGTCAGCTTGACGGCACGACACAGCAGTAAAGGAGCAGAGAAAGGCATGGCAGTAATACTGTTCTGCGTTCCTATAAATGGTTTAATATTTATGTCAGCATTCACAGCAAACCTACCTTAAATGATTAATAGATGCAGACGCGTACATAATGACTGAATTCATGTCTCATTTTACATCCATTGGAAGAAGCCCCAACTTCCTTCTCTGCAAGTCTTAGTCTCTTAGACTAAGTCAACTACCATATTTGACAACCATATTCTGCTTTGAATTCTCTCTCACGTGGTTTGAGTCACGGAAAGATTTGCATTGGCTTTTTCTCGGCTGTATTTTCTCTACATAGTGAACAGAGCATTAGTAAAAAGGTGCTCATGGGTCAACGGTAATAAATACTGCACGTTAATCTGATTATTTCTCTAAAGGGAGATTGTATCATAACCGTTAGTGCTGAAATATTTAATAGAATAATCTCTAAATAAATTTGAGTCATCCTTTTCCTTATGCAAAGTTATTCCGTGTCGCTTTCGAGTTTGTCTGAGCAGCTCTGCGCTTTTTAACAGATTTGTATTTTTTTTGGTTCAGTTAAACTTTGTAATGCTTCATCTTTGGTCAATGCAATTTACCGGAAAATCTTTTTTTTTGTGACTGACTACCCCGCGGCCATTTCTTAACAAAAAAAAAGCAGCATACATACAAAAAGCCTAACTTTCAAATTCCTTAAAGCACATCATCGTACTTGGTAAAGTTGCTTCAGATGGAAGTTCTTTCAGACCGATGCATGCATTTACTTTTTAGGGGTAATGGGGCAGATGCAACAGATCGGTTGATGAACATCGAGATGACAGATCTGATTAATTTTCAAAGAAGAGTGAGAGATCGGGTCACGCTATGTCTGATGGGTACGGCACAGTGATTTTACAGGCCCGGTTGCTGTATCTTTATTTTAATAATCATGACTTCTACTTTATGTAAATGAGTCCGTGACCCGTGAGGCACCAGACTCCCGGAAATTAGATCAAATTGTCTAACTAGGCAGTGCTGATGAAATATGAATCAAATCATTGCCATGCTTTTTTCCTAACTCCACCTACTCAGTTACCACCAATTGGATCTCTTAGTGGATGCGGGAACAACATAATAGTCTAGGTTAAACGGCAGACAACCCAATGTAACATTAGAAGAAAGGAGGACAAAGTGATGTAATGAACTAGTAAAGTGCTCTTCTCCTCCGTCTCACTCATTCGTGTCTGTGTTTTTTTGTCAGGAGGCCAGTTGGAGAGTCTGATGGAAACCATGAGAGCAGAGATCGCTGCCCAGCCGCCAGTAGAAGGATCCCACTCGCCACGCAGAGGGGAATACTGTATAGCCAAATTTGCCGATGGAGAATGGTAAACATGGTTTTGATATTTAACATCCCATTTGACCTATTTGCAAGGCTTTGAACTTGACCCTTAACCTTGGCAAATTTGATAAAGTTTCCGTTTCAGAGACGGAGACATCCATGTTTGCACGTTTTGCTCCCTACTGGGAAAACCTGACGTTTAATTTTGCCTTGTCTCTATTTAAGCCTGTGATGCATTAACTGCAGACACCCACGGGGCGTAATTAGCTCACTGCCACTGCTATGGCCCCTTTTAGAATCGGTGTCGCTTGACAGTAGCACAACACACACACACACACACACACACACACAACTCTTTCCTTCCAGTCTCCTCACCCAAAGTTCACAGATGGTCATGGGGACAGATCCGTCTCGGTAATCGAGGGAGGGAGGTTCTAAACGGCAAGAATATGATGTTAGGAAACTGAATAAAAAACGAAACGTTCAAAGACACAGGTACAAATCCATCCTGTTCAGGTTTTTAAGGGTAACGCTAAGATGATATTCAGGTCAACGGCATTTTAAACAGACAACATTGACTTTCTGTTTTCCCGTTACTTTACCGTAATCCTGCTTGAAGATTGATATTCTTGCCCAGTTGCCCCCCCCCCCCTTTTTTTTTTATTGTTCATATATTATTCAGGGAGGCAATTATGTTCATGTTGACATTGTTCTTTGTATTCTGTGATATGGAGTGTGGAATGTGTCCTTGTTTCATTAGTGGGCTAATTAGAACTCTGTGGCTTTAGACCACAAAATGAGAGAAAATAGAGAAGAAAAGTCTCTGTTCTTCACTTAGACTTTCTATCTCTTTCTATTATCCACTTATTTAGTTTCAACATCGTTCTCTCTTTTTTCCTCTCTGTGCGTGCGTCTAATCATTTAGCTTTCTCCGGCTGTCCTCGGTTCTCGGCTAATTTGCCCTCCGCGCTCCTGTTTGTTTGCGAGTCAGTCGAGTGGCGCTCAGATGATTAGACACTCCTCCAATTGAGTCTGATGAGAAACGTGCTTTCTGTAGCTTCAGTGTGAATTCATGAGAAGGACCTACTATTGTGTTTTCCCTTCATTTCCCACCAATCTGTGTCCTTGTGTTTAATTTTGCTCAACTTTACCCTGACCCGAAGCTGGAAAATTAAAACCTTTCAAATGCCAATTGATTACAGGTAACGCACAAATAGTTGTCAAAGAAAAAAAAAAAAGGTAAAAATTTCCATCCTTTATTGCAAAGAGGGTCTCTCTGAAATTTCCGTAGTCCTGCTCTGTCCTGATGGCTCCACTTTGTCCTCCCTCAGTCCCTTGGTCTCCTTCATCTTCTCCCAATCCTGTCCCCACAATCACAACAGACAAATCCTCCAACACCTTCTCCCAAGGGAAATAAGTCTGCAATCATTTACTCATCGTTTTCTTCTCTTTCCCCCCTTATCTTGATCTGTTTCCCTCTGCACTACTCACCCTTTGTCTCTCCCTCTCCCTCTCAATTATTTCTCTCCTTTCCCAGGTACAGAGCCAGAGTGGAGAAAGTTGAGTCACCAGTTAGAGTCCATGTCTTCTACATTGACTACGGCAACGTGAGTAAACTTGAATTTGATTTTTCCGATGCAGAATACTGCACAATTATCATCAATACCATTGTTACGGGCTCAAAAATACACACTGGCACAGACGTTTTCTGCCCAAACCCACAGCCGGAGGGAGTCTGGTGTCTGAGGAGGGATTTCTTTCACCGATTCAGACACCAGTTGTTTGCACATTTCCATATTCAAAGGCAGCGAAGCAGCTTTTATTTATCCTTTCAGGAGTTTTGAGGACAAATGCGATCCAGGCTTGTTTGTTTCTCTGTAATGTTTACCACAGAAGCAAAGAGTGGAACTGAGAATGTCATTTTATTCCTTTTTTATAAAAATGACAAAAGCAGTAACTCCCCCTCTGTGCAAGTCACTTTATTCCGCGATGACAAAAGTCCTGCCTACTTGCGAGTGGAGTTGTTATGTTTGTTTCTACATATGTGCATTCTCACATCACCAAGTGGGTCATGCAGCCAAACCCCAGCCGGCAGGATATTTCCCATGATGCAGTGGAGCAGCACGGCGTGCGACTGACCTCAGAGCGGTGGGGACCGCTCGAGGTTTGGCTGGCAGACGCGATGCGTCCTGGCATGTCGCCGAAAGTGTGATTCTCCGAGGCCAGCCTGACGCTGACAGAAAAAAACCAAACGTTTGAGCTGATATCCACCTCAGCCTTTGTAGTTCTGGTGTCATTTCAGGTTCAATCCATGCTTCTGTCGCATGAGCTATTAGCTGCTAATGTTGGCGTTTGGCCAGCACACGTAGCTGAAAGTATTACACGGCCATTGGAAAACACAGCAGAGGACTTTTTTCTTTCCGTTTTTAAAGCTCACGTTTGCAGTGCTCTCAAATTCCAATATGGCAATGATGAATTATAACGTTCTACATGGTCTCTGTCTAGACTGTGCAGTTCATTGAACATATTAACCTAAGGTACAGCTGTCATTAACGAGAGTCCCCACGGTTATCAATGTAAAACGACTCTCTCCGTTCAGTCGACCTGCTGGGCGGCGGCGCTCACAGCCACTTTATGCATGTCGATCCATCAACTCGATCGCTCCATTCCTTCATGTCAGCGGAATTTCATACATCTATTTTATATTTGAGAGTTGTGCATTTCATGCACCAAGCAAATTGTGGAGAGATGGCAACACCTGCACTAGATAGAAAAAACTTACATTGCAAAAATGCCGGTGAATACAAATGAACCCGTGCAAATATCACGAATTCAAGAAATCTGCTCTGCTTGCTAATCTGTTAAGAGTTTAGTGACTATCAATCGACGTCTGTCATCTCCGTTTGTAACTGAGCTGAAGAGCAGATGGAGCTTAGTGAAAGGAGCCTTGGTACCACTTTAAAAACAGCTGGGAGATGATCGGTAAGGTGACATATACATGCCGGCAGCTACAAAATAGCATCTGTGCTTCTTCCTGAGTCGTAAACTATCATCATTAAAGTGACGTACATCTACGTTATAGAAATCAAGGCATCGATGGATTTGCAGCCTGTTTGGTCTAAGGATGTCCTTCACTTAAGATCTGACTTGTGACGTTGAGGATGCCTTGCAGTGACCTTGTTGCGTGCGTCTCGCCAGCGAAGCAGCCAGACCCCCCCCTCGCTTTAAGTGAATGTGAATGGACCGATCACATTTCGCATGATAATCACAAAAGCAGTTTGACTTATTGTCTCTGTTCGGTCGCACAGATCGACCCAAGAACAAGTACTGTGTTTTCTCTTACGTCCGGTTCCTCCTCCCTCAGAGAGAAGTCGTGTCATCCACTCGTCTGGCCGCCATCCCCCCGGCCTTCAGCACCAGGACCCTGCCGCCACAGGCCACAGAGTACGCCTTCGCCTTCATCCAGATCCCACAGGACGTAAGTGCAGGGAGCTAGCGCGAACACCGTGATAGAAATATATGAATGAAGTTCTGAGATATGTACCGACGACCACCGTCTCATTCTCTGAAGACATGAAACATGCCGAGTCTCACTTGTCACGCAACATTACAAGTCTGCCACCGACTGGCACGATCAAGTTTTTATTCCAAGCCAAAGTCTCAATGAATATTACGCTCATAAATAAACACACGCAGCACCAAGCAGGCAAGAGCCATGAGAAATATTTAGAAACCTGTTTACCTGCTTGCAAAACATTTGGCGATAATTGAATGGACGTGTTTTCGGGCTTTGGTGCAGACACATAGCGAACGTCTATCGGTGATGGCGGTCGTGCTCACACGCATGCTGACACCTGTGTCGTGACTCCGTGTCTCCTGAAGGATGAAGTGGCCCATCTGTTTGTCCAGCCCGGGGTGCAAAGGCATCGCCTCCACTTTACAGCCCCCCCAAACACACTCGCAATGCTTTACCAAATGTTGCGAGCTGACACACACCTTCCACGTCTCCCTCTCTCGCTGTCACTCCGGATCTTCCTAACCCCTTCCCTGTTTTTTTTTTCTCCCCACCGGTTTACCCTTCATGTGTTTTCCGTCTGCTTTATCTTAAGCCTTTTACCGTGTCACTCAGCCTGACAGCACCGTGCCCCAGTTCTACTCCACCTTTGCTGCCGCACATAGTAAAGGTTGATGTCTCCGTCTGGTGAACCCGCCACCTGGCGCCCCGAACAAAATATCTGTGTGGGGGGGGGCTGCAGAGTACACCAAAATCTTGCCGTTGGGATGGGATCATTCATGTAGTTACTTCAATGATCAGAAAAAGAAAAGAGGGATGCTGGAAAACATTCTCTGACTTAGACAAAGCAGGAGAAGCACGCCGTCCCCAGCCCGTCTGCATCAGCTGCCTCTGCCCACTGTTTTGTCCACAACGGAGTGGAAAAGGTTGCAATAATGGTTTCTGTGTCATATATTGATCTACAGACATAAAATGCAAACATGTATGTCCCTGGAACTCCTAATTCATTTGATATTGCCCACCCTGGAGTTTCAAAGCATTCTTGTTCTATAATACTCTCTTCTGTCTCATCGCACCTCCTTTGTCGGCTGTCCCTTCCGTTCATTCCCCCTTCCATGTCTGTCTCATCGCACATTAAGTACCTCTCCGTCTTTGTCCCCGCCTTTCCGCTGTTTTGCCCTGAGCTCCCCTGTAGCGCCTTGACAGGTTGATCAGGGGGAGAGCGGGGACAAAAAAAAAGGCCCTTAGTTTTGTGCCTGCAACAATCTTCCCTGCTCGCTCACGCCAGACACGCACGCACGTACCCAAGGGCGACCAGCTCGAAGGGGGTTGCCATAGAGACAAGACCAGAGTGAGAAAGAAGGGACGCAGAGAGATGGATGATGGCCAGAGACTGATATTTTTTAATTTGTATTTAAGTGTCTTCCCCTCTTTGAACACGCAACATCCCTTATTTTTCTCCTCCTTACTGTTTTTTATTTCTTTATTTTGCTGGAGGACGCCGGGCCAGTCTTGCTTCGAAAGCTGTTCCACCTCATTGTCCACCGTGCGTTCAATAAAGTTAGGAAGGAGAGAGAGAAGTAACTAAGTGAAGAGTGGAGGGGAGAGGATAGGAGAGAGAAGCGTTGCTCGTTTGTTCAGGCTAAAAATGGAATCTCTTGAACTGGTTTGAGCGGGTAATTGCTGCACTATCGATCGTCTGACTAATCAATTGGTGACTGATGTGATGAGTTCATCTCCCAAACAGAAATGCATATGTACATTTTTGTCCATGGCATGTTTTCATCTTTATTTGTAAGAGCCATCAGGGTCCCTTTCCCATCCCCCCCCCCTCCATTTCCTCGCTTTTCCCCTCTCCATTCCCGACATCCTTGACATCCTCCTCCGTCCTCCTCCAGGAGGACGCCCGTGCTGATGTGGTGGACTGCATCGTGAGGGACATCCAGAACAGCCAGTGCCTGTTGAACGTGGAGTACGCCGGTGCCAACTGCCCACACATCACAATACAGTTCGGCGACACCAAGGACGACGTGGGCCTCGGCCTGGTCAAGGAGGGCTTGGTGATGGTGGACGTCCGCAAGGAGAAGCACCTCCAGAAGATCGTGAGTGAATCACCCGGAGAACTTGCCATTGTTTTATTTGTTAGGGTGCCAGGCGGTTTCTATACTAGCGAGTGCACCCACCCACCCACTTGTTACTTCTGCATAGATTCTTGTTGATGAATTAATAGCACCTAACGCCCGTAGCTTTTCTAATCTGAACACTCCTCATTCGTCAGTCCACTCACACCCCTCCACAATTAGTCTGAGAGGGCGGCCATTTTGTCAAACCATGACGCGTCGTTCATTTACGTCTCCTCTCATTATGCTAATTTTCCCGGAAAAAGCCACTCTGCACATGAAAGATAAAGAAAAATAGGGGGCTATTTATTCCTGCTTCAATTACTGCTTAAACTCAGCCCCAATATTATTCACTCCACTGTAAAAAAAAAAAAATAGAAATGCTCAAAGGAATGGAGAAATACAGCATGTCCACAAATGTTGATTTCATTAACATAATCAAAATGCATAGAGGAAAGAGGGAGAAAGCGATGGTCAGCTCACACCTTTACGCTGTATACTCACTTGTACATAGATTAATTTCTTTACACACTAAACCATGACAATAAAAGCACAGAGACCCCTAGTGCAGTCTCCAGCTAATGGTCCCGGTAGACTAGATCTAGCTCTTGTCTTGATAGGCTTGGAGACGAGTTTTAGTTTTAGATTCCGTGGTTTCGAATGCTTTCAGTATTCCACAGCTGTGTTTCGCCGTTTGCTTCTTCCTCACTGCCTACAAACATTTTGATCTGAGTGAGCTTTAACCATCAGTAGCACTGCCAAAACGCTCACAAGTGAGTGTTAAAGTAAGCTGTACAACATTCCTTGTTGATGTTTCCACCCATCAGATTTGCCGAGGAAGCTTAAGTGTGATCAGTCCATTTAAAAAAAAAAAAGAAAACACTTTCGGAGCAAGCAAATGTTCCTCAGATTCGTAGAATGTGTGGCTTTTCACAGTTCTGTTGGGTACTTCAGTTAATTGCGCCGCTTGCTCCATCTGAGGAACGTGAGTGTCTGACAGTCATACCAGGCTCAATATCAGTGATGTTGCTTCGATTCTTTTCCAGGCTAAAATAAGAGGTACATCTTTTGAAATGTGAGGATTTAACCGTTACTTGGAAATTTAAAGTCTTCCGCGTTTTTTAGGACCAGACCAAAAAAAGCATTTAATAATGCCATGTTGGATTCTCAGAAATGTCAAATGCGTAAGATTAAAATATTAAATTGTCTCGGAGAATAATTGGAAGAAAAACAGATCTCTACATGGTTCACTCATCTCTGTTGAAGCCCTGTGGAGTTATCTGATAAGGCTGCATGCTATACTCTTATAATCTACCAGCGTTGAATAAGAGTCATTTGTTTTCCCGGCACATTTCTGGCTCAAAGATCACGAGCAGCGCTGCAGCTGCTGCTGGCGTGACAGCAGAGAACATTATCTTGTAGGGAAAGACAACGTTTTGTTGACCTCTGGATCCGAGACTCTATTGTTTTTCCAATCTTTTAGAGAAAGTTCCCCTCAAAGTTTTGATAGTGTGGTACCCAAACCCGACTCGCCCCGAGCTCTTTGTCTCCTCCTTTCTCTCGTCTGACTCATCCGGGACTATCAGCCTAGTTGGGAACGTGACTTTTGTCCTTCCTATCTGCTCCATTTTAGATTCATTCTTAATTCATGATCCATTCCGGGGATTGAAACATGGGTATTATAATCTGTACTCGAGTGTTACACATTGTATAACAGATGGGCTGTAATATTCACTGGCACTCCACTATCAATAGCCAGTCATAAGTGCACTGAAGGTTAACACCAGTCTTTGAGGACGGTTTTGTCCCGAGAGAGAGAGAGCCGAGAGGGATATTTAGCCATTTGGTGCACATTTGCTTTAAGCCCCACGTTCACCGATGCCCACTCTACACGCCATATGGATGGTAATTGCTGCGGATATACAACAGTGTCATTGTGGAAAGTGTCTGCAAAAGGATGATGCTATTCCTGCCAGCTGCACATCCCACTGGTTGGAAGTGATCTAGGCCTGAGGAAGTAGGAGCATAAAACCGTAAGATTGACACAATCTGGAAGGGGAAACTGAACCGATGACCCAGACGCGTGGCAAATGACAAAGTGCACGTGCGATGACAAGCTTCCAGATTGAATGTGTAGATAATCATCAGAGATATCATTGATCCAGCAACAGAGATTATGTAGCGACAACATATCAGCCATCATGAACTTTGTCTTGCTGTTCACACATTTAAATATCATCTCCCCCCCCCCCCCATCGATGTCTGCGTTGCTCAAGATGGGAAAGTCAATTATGTTTTTCTTCCTTTCAGTGTGAAATCTAGTAAATTGTCGAACAAGTGTGCGTTGATTTTACTCCATCAAAAAAAATCGTGGGGCTGAAAAGTAAGCGTGAATTTTGTCCAATCAGGCGTCATCAAGCGCAGAAAAGTGCTGATGTAAATTCGCCCAATCAGAGGAGATGAAGAGACTCCATGAAAATCTGAAGTATAATTTTAACCGTACATGTGTTAAGTATTAACTCCAGTTTACATGCGGCAATTCTTTCAACTTTTGCAGCCCAAAAAAGGATGGATTTCAGTTCAGTCGTTTGTGTCCAAAATAAAAGTTTTTTCCGTCACATTCAGACTTCTTCTCTGACCTTTCAGAATCACTGACTTCCTGCCACCTCCGGGCGCTGTAGATAAACTAAGCCATCCTTAAATTGGTCTGGCACCATCAACACCACCACACATCCTCTGCTAGAGTGGGAAGTTCCCACACTGCTACTCACTTTTTAATCACTTTCCTGTCCTTCCTGTGGTTTCTGATCTTTTCAGGACTCTCCCCTTCATCACGTAACTGCTTTGTTTTCTCAGCCCAGTACTTTCCTTCTTTCTTGCCAGATAGTTTCTCCACCTTCTGTGCATCACCCCCCTTTCCTCTGTACTTGTCGTCATTATTTACTGGTCCACTCATACGCCCGTGCTCTTCTCGCTGCCCCGGGTTCTTTATTTTAACCTTTGCTGAGCATGTTATCCGGACTGAGGATGAACACTCCATTTGGACAATCTGCATTTACTTGAATTGCATTTTGTCTTTCAGTGTTCTACCATAATAGGCAGCGCCTTGACGCCTTGTTAATACAATGCTATTTAAAATCAGTTCTGCCCTCTGAAGCCACATTGCTTTGATTGTGGTGCCATTTCTTTTGGCAGAAAGAGAACAAGGTTGATAACGACAACAGAGAGGCATTTTTTTCTTTCTACCTGAGCGAGTACCTGAAGTAACAAGTACCTGCAGGAGCTCTCTTTGTCCATCATGTGGAAACTCACACCCAGATGTGTGTGTTTTCTTGCTGCAGATGTCATGACAGCTCAATTGGAAGATGGCTATGTGGTTAGAAGCGCTATCTTCTGTGCTCTGCTGCTTCTTGCTACTGTTCTGTCAGCAGCTACCAAACGACGTGACTGATTTCAACTCTGTGAGGCCACCGGGCACAAAGAAGTCTCGCCCAGGCAACCTCGACCAATCAACATCTGCACTAGCCTCCAAAGGGAATTAGTGTTACCAGCTAATGATCTCATGCTTGCTAATTACAAGTCGGTTACAAACAGGGCCATGTCTGACACTCCATCGCCAGTGTCATTATTATCAGTCACCAACAGCGACGTCTTCCTGTGGAGACGAGGATGCTGTAGTGTCCCTCGCACCAGCCTCACATTGAGATGCTCTGAAGCTCTATTAAAATGTTAGCGCCGTGTTTGCATCAGCAGAAAGCTACGGGGAAAACATCTGCAAGAGTCCACTGCAGATGAGTCCTGGAATCTTTAATTACCCGATGGCCCTCTGGGAAATGTAGTTTGATATCCTTTTATCTCCTTTGCCTGTATTGTTCCCTCATCTGCACTGAGGCCTCGCTCTTCATGTGTGGAGATATTACTTTTAAGTGGCTTCAAAAGGCCCACGAGGACAGGTCTGTAAATGACGGGGCTTACATGAAATGCGGGTGGTGGGGGTTCCTCTTTATATGAGTTGCCTCATGGGTGGCGTAGTTTTCTTACAGTTAGCAGCAATGGCTGCATTGCAGAGTAATTGTGCTAATGAGGGCTGAAGGTGTAGATGGAGATGAAATGGCGTGCTTCGAAGTGTAGTCACACCTCCAGATGCATGTGGGCAGGCCATGCAGGAACACAGGAAGGATCCTCACACGTACTGGGGATGCCTCCGGGAATGGGTTGTCCCATTTATCAACGTGCAATTGTGCCGTTTGGTACACATAGTCGACTGTTGGGCGGCTGATGTGATGCCGTCTGCTGCTGTCACACTGGTGAGGTCCGGCTTCAGCCTCTAATGATAAGCCTCACAGGAAAGTTGGGATTTCTAACCGTTAACTGCGACAAAATGAGGTCTTGTGGGGCAAACCTATTCCATTGTAGCACTGCTGTGGTTGCTGAGGAGCAGAGAGGACAACCACACTACATGTTTTACTAGACACTCATTTTGAGCTACGTATTTGGCATGCAGGGGGGACACATCTGAGAAGACAAATTAGAGTAATGAGTAGGAAATGCAACAGGTCCCCTGCTGGAGGTGTAATTCGTGGGAGAAAGCCGGTTCCTGAATAAATAATTAGTGATGGATACACGCTGTGATCACATGATCCCCCCCCTTTGTCAGTGTGACCTCTTCCCATCATTGGTTCAATACCTAATTTACAAGCAGCGTTAGAGGCGGGTCTTTTCATTGGGCATTTTCTACTGCCCAGTTATTGACAGCACACACACCCTCTTAGACACGCTCGCTTGCACATAGTTGCGTACCGCGCATGCCCCTTTGGCATGTCCTGGGTGTCACACACCGTTTCTAAAATGCCATCCCATCTTCTGCAGTTGCTCACGCACACACATGGAGAGTACCACATTGTTCAAACTTAGTTGTTTGACCTTGCAGTAAAAGATAAAATACATAACTGAACAAAAGAATAGCAAACTCACACAGCATGCAGTAAAGCGTGTCTTTGTGTGTGCACAGATGTTTGTGCCGTTTTGCAGTGAGACTTGTTTTCAGTGATATCTGTCCTTGCATTTGCGTGTGTGTGTGTGTGTGTGTGTGTGTGTGTGTGCACATGTGTGCAGTCTCCTTAACTCTGTGAACCCACGCTGGTGGGCTTGTCACGCTCTGTTCCTGCCAGAGCGCTTGATCTCCTCCGACAGCCACGCTGGGGGGGGTTTACCTCAAATGGGGCCAGTGACAGTCACACACAGGACTTCGACTTATTAGTTCCTATCAGAAAAGCTCTATTAACTTGAACGGATGTCCACAAAAAAAGATGTTTCGCCGCACTTCACATAAATCTTGTTTTTCTTGCATCTTAATTAAAAAAAAATACGAAATGAAGCTTTACCGTGAAAATATATGGATCATCTTTATTTATACATCTGTTTTGTTGACTTGTCTCGCGCTGACGGCTTTCCTTTGGTTAGCAAAGGCATCTACATGACAAGAGTTGAATCATTTCCAGGGTAAAGACTCTGAAGAGACGTTCCCCAAACTCTGGCCTCCTCGCCTACTTCCGTGCACTATTCATGCTCCGACATGTTGAATGAGAAGCCTCTTAGGACTACCGTCCGCCGCTCACCCAAGTACACTTGACTTGAAGCGGTTCTGCGCCGCAGACATGAAAGCCATTATGTTCCGGCAGACGCTTCCGACGACGGACCTGTCTTCGTGGAGTTCTTTGCTTTCAGGGGAGTTGACAGCCGTACAAGCACGCGAGAGCAACGCACGAATAAAATAAAAACAAAGCCTGGAGTTGCTCCTATCTGGAATGCTGTGATTGCCATTGCTGTTAATGAGGATAAACTCAACATGCAAGGAGAAGTCTCATTGTTCCGCTTCCACTCGAGTGGCGTTTACGTCTCCTGACAGCCCATCTCGCTACAGAAGGACAAAACAAGCAAGCCTGATGCCGAAGCTTTGATTATCGGCCCCCTTTTTTGTTGGGACCCAAAACTGTTTTAAGTTGGATTTTTTTTTTTTTTGGTCCACATGCTGTGAAATGTAGAAAAATAAAAGATGCAGCTCACCTACGCACCAGACGCACACGACGTGTCAGGCGGCTGCCATGTTAGCGATCGCTCGTCTCCGTCACTTTCACACCACGCTTTACCAGAACGCCACCTGGGCACCACCAGCGCAGGGAAATACAGACTCTCCCTCTCTTACTGTCGCTCTCAGGCAGACAGATTCACAGTCGGCCTGACGCACTGACTGGTGCCAAAACACCAGACCCGCCGCCACCTGTCACGGACGGACTCAGACAGTAGTTATGAATCTGTTTTTGAGGGCTGTTTTCTCAGAGAAATTCGCCGAACTGACTTCTTAGTGTTTTGTTGCATTTTGCAGAGTTTAAAATTATGTTAATATTCAATTACATTGTTCGACGACAGTCACACATGCAACGTCCTTCGTAGCCAAGCAACTTCTGCCAGTGTCCACAGCCATTGTTCACCAAACATGGCATCTGTCTGGCATATGGGAGCTCTGTAGGGCCGTCCAGGCAAGCGTGCCGTCATCTGCTGCCGACTCCCGAACTCCATGCAGACAATTTTCATCCTTGTTCCCTCATTCATCATCCTCCCCTCGTGTTCTTCTCCTCTGCAGAACTTTGAGCATTTTCCCCTGTTAAACTTTTACTTTGCCGGAACATAATTTCTCTTTTCTGGCAGCGGCGCATCGAGCCTCGCCTCCACCATCCCCTCTCAACCCCCCACCCCGCCTCATTTTAACATGCCGCTTGTTTCCCATGATGAGAAAAAAATCCTTCTCTTCCGCCACTTGAAGTCATCTCCATATGACATTTGCTTCTGTTTGTGTTGTAAATGAGCTATTATGCCTCCCCGCAGGAGCCAATAGAAAAGCTATGAAAGAGCGTTCCGGGACAGGATACACGGAAACCAAAGGCAGTCATCATCCGCGTTCGGCTGCGCACCGATTGGTTGTTGATGCGCCGAGCTGTAGTGAGAACAGTACAGGATGAGGGCGAGCCAGGAAAGGCGCCCTCCCCACCAGCAAAGAGGCTCACCGTGTCGGTTCCAAAGCGGCAGTGCCTCATCTGTGTGCATTGTGCCGTAAGCACTCTTGGCGTGTTTCAATGAATGCTTTGCATGTGGATGCAGCAAAATGTATACTGATATTCCATTTTTAAATGTTAAGCTTTATATTCCTTCCAGTTCCCTCCGACAAATGGGAATAATTACAATCTGTGCTGAAATATCTCTAAATTCACTTTGAAACAGCTTCTTCCATATCGTTTTAGTCCCCCCACCCCCCCTAGAAAACCGCTCCAGGCACTGAAAGCTCCCTTCCAAAGCCCAAATAGCATCGCTGACCTTTCCTGTCCGTGAAATATTATCGGCCGGTGCCTCCATATGGTGACATCTGTCTGATGGGGACCGAGATTCCAAGAAAATAATAAAAAATGTCTCCTTTAGTTGGCTTTGATGGATGTCTTGTGCAGCCGCTGCACTTTCCCCAGCCGCACACTTTAGCACGTGCACCGCCTTGGACGGCGTGGCCCCAACGCCCAGCAGCAGGTCCGGTATCTTGCCGGTGCCATGTGCAGGCGTGGCTATCAAATCAACCTACATGCACGAGCTAGCTAAGCAATTAAACTCCAGAGCCCCATCCACACATCTGGCCTCCTTGTTCTGTTGTGTGTGTGTGTATGTGTGTGTGTGTGAGTGTGTGTTGGAGCCGGCTGTTCTGCTGATATGATCTGAAAGGCACGGCAGACGTTTGACTCTATTACGAGAACGCCACGATTCTTCTTTACCGTTTTCTTATCTTTGTTTTATTTTTACCATCTTCCCAATATTCCTCTTCAGATCCGTCCCCTTAATCTGAATTGGGAAACTCCTCGTGTTGGAGCCGCTGAGGTCTTGCTCGATGTCAGCAGGCACAAGAGGTTGCAAGAGCCTCTCTTCTCGAGTGGCTCTCGCTAGTGTGAGATGTAGCATGAAGCGCGACGTGATGCTCTGCACACGGTGGATCAAGCATTGACCCCAGACAGCGAGCCGTAATGTGGCTTTCTATGTTCCGTATGCTCCCTTCACATCTTTGTGCTCGCCGCGTTCCCTGCAAGCGTCATAACCAATTTGTGGCTGTGTGTACTTTCTTGACCGTGTTGATCGTCAGTGAACATCGTGTTCCTTGCAAATCCGACATGCCTGGGAGGACGAGCGAAAAAAAGAAGTGTATCCAGGGTCACAGGAGGACGCTGAAACAATGGGTTGAGTCTCCTTAAAGCAGTGCTGACAAAAGCTCTTTCTGTTTCAGGTGACGGAATACCTGAACAGTCAAGAGTCTGCAAAGAGTGCCAGGGTAAGTGCTTTCCTTCACACCCAGTTTCAGATCAGCTTCTTTTGTCGCCTCCTGATCATTATTGTACTTTTACCACTAATATTGCCAAAACAAGATTGCATTATCTCACCAGTTTACACCAAGAGAAAGAGTGTGTTTTCTTTTTCTCCTCTTTGCCGCTTTTTCCTCTCATCCTCAAGATGTGACACAGTATATTGGCAGTCACTGGTTGTCCCATATGGATTGGTGCCCACAGTCTGTGCAGGTCCATACTGTGAAAACGGGGGTGGTGGATGTGTGGAAAAGGAAAAGAGAGAAGACTGCACACATGTCACGCAGGACTGTTTTCATAATGTGTAAACGTGGCAGAGCTTTCAACACAGCGCTGTCAGTGGAGCCCAGTGCGACCAGAATGAATCTGGTAACGAGGATGGAAGCGAGTCTGAAGAATATTAAACCAAGAACGAGACGGTATCTAATGTAGCTCGTTTAGATTTGTGGCTTAATGAATGCTAAATGTAGTATGCGCCACTTTTTGTTGCTCAGTCACCTCATCTAAGAGGCGGAATTCACTCCCAATCACTAGTGGAGTCACGAGCATGTTTTCAGGCAGCAGAATGAGAGGCTGGCGTTGGCTAAAATGGCGTCATTCATTCCTTCATCCGAGTAATTAGTGCTAATTACCACAGTTGCTAATTAGCTATGAATCATGGCATTAATAGCAGAGCACACATCCCACACGGGCACATGCCTAAAACCATGTTTTTTTTACCTTTAAACAAGCAGTGCCATCCTGGATGCTGCTCCACACAGTATTATTACACACTGCTTTTGGCTCATTGTAATAAATGCAGCATTTAGCAGGGGGGGGGGGGGGGGGGGGACATGACGGTTTATGAGGCGATGTGGTGTTGCTAATGTAATGGAAGCAGAGACGTAATAGACGGGGTATTATTTGAGACATTGTGGGCTTCCAGCTTAGATGGGCACGCACAAAGTGTTGGATTTAAATGATGATGATGATTATGTGGACGCCTTCGCACCAGCCTGTAAAAGCAGTGATCTCCCTGTCAAGCGTAGCATGTCGACTTTGTGTCTCCAGCACATTACACTTTTAATGGTCAAGAGGAAAAAGGAGAGCTCATTCAGAGTCCCGTTTGGAATGTTTTTTTTATTATTTGTTCATCATGCTCAGTGAAATCTCTTCTGTCCTCCAATCAGCTCAACATTTGGCGCTACGGCGATTTCCGCGCAGACGACGCTGACGAATTTGGCTACAGGCGTTGAAGAAAAGCAAGCCGTCCCCCCACCCACCCCCACCATCCAGTCAACACCATTCCAAAGACCAACATGGACGTCAAGTGATGCTTCTGAGTACAAAATATTAACGGTGAAAGTAAACAAACAAGCGTTGACTCACATTTCCTCTTTGACATTTCATCCCTCCTGCCCTGACCCTTCGCCCGCTTTGACTTCGGCTAGCTACGTAGCTCCAAATGCATCATGCTCGCAATGCTAAAAGAAAAAAAATATCCTTCTCCTTCCTCCTCTCTTTTCTAGGCTACTGCCAGCTCTATTGCCAATCTGTGTTATTTGCCATGTTACCTTTTCAGCAGACCTCCTGTGAGAATGATAATAATTATGATACTTAATGTGTGTGTGTATTTCAGCCAATCGTTCTTTGTTTTCTGATGCTGTAACCTCAAACCCAGCTTTTTCCTCTCTGCGGGATGTTTGCAGGAAAATCATGATACATATTGAGTTATTTTTGCAAACAAATGCTTCCCTTCCGAATTTCATGTAAATGTGAGGATATGTTGAAAAGTGTAAATGGATTTATTTTAGACAAAATACTGTTAGGAGCCACGCAGACAAAAAAAAATACATAAAAGATCTGAATTTATTTTTGTCTTTGGTATTTATCTGTGTGAAAACATGCAGATGTTTCCGTGGGGAGTGTTTTGTTGTTTATTCGTTGTCACATTTTTATGACCAGTAAACATTTTGCCGCATCATGTGACGTTTTATCATCTCTGAATCGCCTGTAAAGTTTACATTCAAATGGTTATGATCCTGGGCAGCCTCTTCTCGTTCTGTATGCAGAAACAGTGTTTTGAATTTGTTTCCTCATAATGGACCTTTGCATTCTATTAAAAATAAGCGGAATAAAAAATAAGCAACCTACAAGATTTGGTTTTGATTTTTTGTTTTTTTACAATAGAGGGTTCAAGGTACAAATTACAGGAACGAGGTCGCGTTGATTTTTAAATATGCACGGACATTCTGCTGAATTTCATGAGGTGATAATTCGACGGCGAGGGTGCTGTTTTGAAGGTCGCATATCCGAAATCTGTTTATGTGATCTCGATGCCAGGAAGGAAAATGAAATGCCGCCCTTCTTGGATGAGATCAGCCAAAGGTCACATTTAAAGCTCACCATTATATCTTTACAATTAAGTCACAGTGAGCTTTCATTTAACAGTTTTCCTTCTACTTCTAAATACATTTACTGGTGCAGTTTTTTTGGGTCACAGTCTAACAATCTTGGCAGCGAAATCCACTGTTACATGGTTAAAGTAAAAAAATAGAGCTGTAATAAAGCGATCATAAAAATGTATTACTATTGACCGCTACGTAAATACATGCTCCGTTCTCATTAAGTGACCGTTAAACACAGATCAGTTCACTCGCAGCACAGTTTAAAGCTTGTTTCTAGAACGTGAATGGGGCAGGTGCTTAATTTACATCGGAGACGTATGGCAGATGTTTTGCATCACAAAGTGCGTTGAATGACAGCTCAGCGGCTTCAGCAGCCACAGAGACCATCTCCGAAAATAGATCTGTTGAAAAACACATTTCAGCACCCAACGAGTTTTACTGGCTTGCACTTAAACGATTGTCCCACAATGGAAAAAACCCAGGCAGAGTGTTTTCCATTTAATTGATGCTGGCACATTATGCATCCTGTGGATAAACACCAGCTGCAACTATGTATCGCATCAATTCATGAAACGTCCAATTGAATTCACTTTCCGGCTCAAAAGTGTGTTTTTAAATATTAATACTACTTACTGTACTTTCAGCTTGTCCTGTCAGGGGGTCACCACAGCAAATCTTCCTTCTCCACCGTCCTTCCTCACTACGTCCATGTATCGTCTCCTGGGCCGTCCTCTAGCCCTGTTCCCTGGCAGTTCCATCCTCAGCATCCTTCTACCGATACAGTCCCCGTCTCTACTCTGGACATGTCCAAACCATCAAAGTCTGGCGCCTCTGACCGTATCTCACCACTGTCTTGTTGACCTTTCACTTCATCCTCGCTGACACTCCTATCACAGAGCACACCTGATACTTTCCTCCACCCGCTCCAGCCTGCCTGCACACGATTCTTCCTTCCTTTCCACATTCTCCATCACTCTGCACTGTTGACCCTCAGTACTTGAAGTCCTCTACCTTCCCTATGGCTATTCCTTGTAACCTTTTCATTTACACACCGTTTTTAATATTAATACTATTTAAAGTATTCAAACATGAAGTTACCTCTGACCAAGAATACAGGTTCCCTGTAGTTTTTAAACACAGAGGTTCTACTTCATGACTATTTTCTCTCAGTAGGGATGTACTTTCTCTTGTTTTACAGAGAAACCCCAAAAATGTGCCCTGATCTTTGTTCTCGCCCTAAAATTAAATTAAAACTGAGTGCTGTAGTTCTGTGCAAGCCACGCCGCTCTACACGGGAGGTCGGGGTCGAAGAGGATCCGGGGCTGGGAATGGATGGATGGCTGAGCGTCAGCTTCTGAGGAGAGAATTGGGACAGAAACGGTTGAAAAGTTAGCAACCCACTTAAATTAATGAGAGCGAGTTCATTTACTAAAATGTAGAACTGGTGGCTTTCTGGCCGGTTATGCAACAATAACACAAAAAAAAACAAAGTTCTCCCTTTCGGGTGCCGAGTTTCACACATTCCGGCACGGAATGTGATTTAAAGACCAGATAAGCAGCAGAAAATTGATCAAAAAAACAACTGCAGTCTGTTTACCTCTTGATATGAAACACTATGAAACAGTGACCAGAGGTTATTATTGCAAACTATCCTGAAAGAGGTAGCAATATCTTTTTTTCAAAAAAAAGTATTAAAATTCAAATGGGGATTTAAAAAAAGACTGTTCCAACATATTTTTAATTAGACCAGGAATATATATTTTTTTTAATGGCAGTAAGTTTTGCGCTGACCTCAGTCAGAACCGTAGGCATAAATTGTTATTCATGAGCCGAGCTAATACGTTATAAAACCAGGTGTCATTAAAACAGTCAAAATTTATATGTGGGATTTAAAGTAAGATGGGTTTAAAGTGGGGGGGGGGGGGGCAGAAGCTGTTCCGGCATACCTCCCAACCAGATGCCACTCTTAATTCCAGCTGCGGAACATCAGTCGGGAGAAGCCAAATCAAACATGGCCTGAGCGCTTTATCACTAGTGTTCGTGTCCAATTACCGCAAGGTAGGATGAGAAATATGCTCTAAAGACAATTAAGAACCCTGTCTGTCCTGTCAGGAGACTCATGGACTGGGTACGAAGACGTTGTCTTACAGATCCATGTCCTCTCTGACTCTGACCCCCCCCCCCAGCGTACCTCATCACTTTTCCTTCTCCCGAGCTGGTGAGATAGCAACCGGGTCTGCTCACTTTCATAAAACAGGAAAGGGAAAAAAAGTGATCACAGGAGATATGAGAAGTTGGCTGTCTGTTCGTGTTGCAGGCGAAGCCCTCTGGTTTCAAAGCTGTCGCAGTTGAAACAACGGCCAGCAGACGCAACGCTCAGATTGCAGAGGTTCCGTTGTCGGCAAATCGGTCCTTAGAAATGTCGATCATTTGGAGCCTCCTTGCAGCATCAGAGGCAGCCAAATCAAAACTGTGTCAACTACAATTAAACCATGAAATGCGGCCTTGTGAAGGATTTGTCAAAGAAAGACTGGCATTAGTCAGATCTTTTATTTTAACTTAACCAAACAAGTGTTTCCGTGTGTTACTAAAATACTGCTAAAAGGAGAAAATATACCGTAAATAAATTAAAAGAGTTGAAGCTTCCACAGAGACATGAGACATGGCTTTACCCAGCTCTGCTGCTGGTCTATCGCCACATCCGCCGTCCAGGTCCTGATCCGGATGTGGACCCCGACTGTGCCTGGTGATGACATCATTCCTTTGACAGTTTGCTGAAAAACAAAGGAGCTTGCAGCGACGCAGAGCGACGGCTACTGCGCTTAGGCCATCAAAGGACAATCACATTACAGAGGAGAGCGGTTGTGTGTTTCCCTGCGGCGTGCATCTGTGTCTGGTAGGAAATATTTAACGCTATCTCTTCCGCGCACCTCGCATGAATGCAAAACCGGCTTTCTTGTTGTTGCAAGCCTGAATCTGAATTTTAACGGATCATAAAATTAACGGTGCGAGACGGATTCGGCGGCGTGATGTAGAACTTTTTGGAGTTTCTGTTGAACCTTCATATCTGAGCCATTTACGCTCTTATAAAGTTACTATATTTGGCGTATAATGAGTGTGTGTGTGTCTTAAAACATAATGTGCCATGTTTTGTTGTTGACTTGCACTTCCCATGTTTTTATCAACATAACTTTTTTTCCACCATCAGGGATGAAATCTACCCTGAAAAAGCTTTTTTATGGCGCATCAGCAGTCGCTTCATCCCCGAGCAATTTAAAGAGCATTAGGCTTGCTCTGCACATCATCGTGTCCCAGCACAGGCAGCGGCGACGCACAAATCGAAGGAGACTCGACCCCCTCCTGCAGTTTGCACAGGGAGATGTGCTGCTACTTACTAAAATACCACAGAGCTTAAGTGTTTGAGCTGTTGTCTGGGAGAAAGTCAATGGGTTTACAAGTCATTTTCAATGATGGGGGGGGCAGTAATGTGAAAAATGTGCACACAGTAAATACAGTGTCATTCAAATAAGACTGGATGGTTGGGCGTCTATTTCCTGAAGCAACAAAAAAAGAAAAACACATAGGATACATATATATATGTATCCCAGTATACTCACTCTGGTCTCCTCCTCCTCCTGCTCTTCCTCCTCCTGGTGTCAAAGCCAGTGTCAATGTTTACGACACTGATAAGAGGATGAAGTGGAACTATCCATCTGCACACCAAAGAGAAAACAGAGGTTGAATTGGGCAAACAGCAATCGGGTAAAAGTGTGTTCTCTCATCGGCAACTTTGAAATAAAGTAAATAAAGAAGGTGAACGTTCAGTTTCTAGCTCATCCACACGTCTCTCTTTCCAGCGTGTCTTCCTCACGTTCACGGACTAAATTAAGCTCGACGTTTTCAAGCAGCGACCTTCAAGCGGAAATTCATAAAACAAGAGCTCCCCTGCTTCTGTAGTAACAGTCTGGCTGGTTGAGCAGCTAATTAGCAGGCAGCACCGCCAGGTTTCAATGCCCGTTATCATCCGTTTGTACTTTCCTTTATATCTCCGTATTATTTATTATCCAGCCTTTGCAGATGCGTTTATACAAGTAGAGGAACGTGTTCCGGGGATCGTGCTCCTTCCTAACCTTCCTGGAGGGTGGAAGATTCTCCCGCACCAAGCTCTTGCGCAATGTTCTCGATTTTCTGGGTAGAAGAAGACAGAGTGGACATTTGGCGTCTTTTTCTGCATCGATGCACTACGTTAATCCACTGTCATTCATCACATATGGTCAGATAAATCATAATCCATATAAAAATAAAGGTTTACTGGAAATACTAATACCATCGTCCATTCGAGGGGACGTTCTTAATCTTTATCAACAGTGTATTCGAATTAAACAAGCTTAAATAAACCACAGAAGGGATTCAAATCCATAATACTCATCAGTATTACTCCAGTAACCCACCAGTGGACTTTTCTGTCCCAGACATATTTGAACATCCTCCCAGCGGTGTTGTTAATAATCTATGAGGTATTAGTTTTAGCCCCCCCCCCGGATCAGAGCCCGCCCGCTCCTAATCTCCCACATTCGTCCGGTGGAACTCCGCGGCTGCTTTAACATTCAGCATATTTAAAAGGTGCGACATGCAGAATTTTATTTCAAAAGAAAAACAGCACACAGAGGAGCGGACTTATTGGTGAAAGACCCTTTTTTTGCCGGCTGCTCTGTTTGCTCGTCATTCTGGTATAAATTGAATTTCCTGTTTTGAAGCTTTCAATAATCATCCCTAAAAATAATAACAGCTCAATTCAAGAACGGTTGGAAGAAAAGACCCCCCAAGAGGGTTGGAGCTTGAAGCTTCCAAACTAAATGCTACAAATATTTATTTTAGTAAGGAACAAAAAAAAAGTTAAAACGCAGCTGCACTGCGAAATCCAACATTCGGTCCCGCTGCCTTCCTTTTGATGACTTCCGGAAGTCCAGTTGGCAAACACATCATTGCAGCAGAGACACTCGGAATGAGGAATTGGCAATTTATAATGGGAAATTATTCCGTACCAGAGAAAGCTCTAGTTATTAGTGGAGTGTGTTGTGCAGCAGAAGAGACCGCTGGGAGGCCTAATACCCCATTAAGAAAGCAATGAACATTAACAGAAAGCGAAATCAATAATATCCAAATAGAGCAGCTCGGCAGGAGGCGACGGACGGAGGAGGAGACGGCGTCGGTATGAGCGCTAAGGCGCTCTGGGTTATAATGTTCCTGACTGGACAAACAGCGGACGAATAAGCATAAATAAATAATCAGCGGATGCAGGTTTGACTGTTTGAACTGGCATCGCCCTTCATTGCTCCCGGAGCATTTACATCACTAGAGCAGATAGACCTCTGCAGAGGTGACTGCCCACGAGTTTAGTTTCTAACATTGCTGCTGCCACAAAGCATCAGAAATCTGGTTTGGAGATGTTGTCGCATAAGATCATGGGAATTGTAGTCCCCCCCCCCATTCTTCAGTAATCACCCACGTCTGTGAAAACCTGTTTAGAGGGGTTCAAGAGTAAAAGTTTCATTCAGGTCATGTGCAGCTGGTCGCTTAGCAACAGGCCGACAAACAAAATACACTACAATGTATTAAAATCACTAGTTTCTCGCGGTTTGGGCTCTTTGAATGCATCTGAATAAAATAGCTAACAAAAGTCGACACTGTTTACGGACACTTTAAATCAAACTGCCTTTTGCGAACCAATTTCCATTTAATAAAAGAAGCCCGATGATGAATGGGGTTGGAGCTTCAGCTTCCATTTCCGGCCCGACCAGCTATCTTAAAAAAAAAACCAGACAGGCAGCAAGTAAACAAGATTTCAAATCTGAGCAGACAATTGGTGCCACTCCTCCTCTGCTGGTTTATATGGTTTCCTTCAAGGCAAAGACGGCAAACCTTCTCAGTCTAATTGCGTGCTACTCTTATTTAATCACCTGTTCATGAAAGAAAGATGAAGAAAGAAAATCCCTTCAACATTTGATTTAAAACGCCACACTGTCACTCCCACTCCATATCTCCCAGCTTCAGTTAGACGGGAGCTTAAAGAGAAGGGAACTCTTCACCGAGCAATTAAACGTCGAGCTGCACGGACCCGGCGATCCACTCGGGTGCGCGGTACAATATTCTGTCACTACATGACACTAATGCATTGGCTGGTTGGACGTTACCTAACCCACTTAGGAACCATCAGCTGTCACTGCAGACTGAGGGAGGCAGGCGCTGCTCCGTTTTCCTGCGGATGCAGGGAAGGTCTAGACTTTAGTGTAAACTTGAAGATGAGTCAGTTCTCTGCGAGCCTCAGAGCGATAACGGGCTCACCGATTGATCATTTATCAAGAGAAATTGTCAAATTGCCCCCCCGTGTTGCCCCGCTCTGTGCGTTTCTAACTCTGTATACTGCCTGATTGTGTACAATATCTATTCGTATCTACCGATCTATCAGGACATCTTTGCCCAGACGTTATTTTCGAGTTTTATTTTTTTTTCCAGCAGCAGCTCTTTTCTTTAAAAAAAAAAAAACTCACAAAGTCTGTATCTGCAGTCAAAAGAAGGTAATTTGTTTGTCTATCTGCTCCAGTTCAACTCTTACAAATACTCATTCCCTCTGGCAAGGATGTTGTGTTTTCACTATGTCTATGTGTTTGTGTGTGTGTAGGTGTGTGTGTCTGGGATTACACAAAAATAATGAACTGATTTCCATGAAGCTTTGAATGAGAACGCAGCGCGGGTCAACCGAGAACTCGTTTCATTTTTGTGCAGTGCCAGACGGAGAGGCGTCTCCAGGAATTTATTTATCCCGTTCCTTACTACAGAGAGATATAAAAAAAAAATGTTTTTCTCAGGAAATTATTCATGATCAAAGAAAAGAAAAGATTCACACATATTTAAAGTGTTGAGTTCTACAGAGTGGTGCAGCTGATCTGGATTCTGGATCCCACTGGGTTTTTGTACCGCTGATCTGATAGCAATGTCGATACCCTGATGCTAAAGAAGCTAGGATCCTTCCGACGACATGGCGACCGCAGATCATGTGTGCGTCAACGGAAGTGAGAAGTGTTGGGTGAAATATGTTCCATCTGCAGCACATCTGATTTCCATGAGCCAGATGTTAGCATCTGTCTGTTGCATAATTTAAAGCCATACATTGTCACCACCTGCACAGACGTTCTGACTAAAAACACAAATTAGCCTTTGGTTGATTAAAGAGCTGAAGAAAAAAAAAAAAATCTGCCGCTGTCAAGTGCTAAAAAACATAAATCAAGGAGGGTCAAGAGGACGATGGAGGACGACGTCTCCGACACGAATGGCGAAAACAGCGCCTGTTCTCCTCTGCCGTCAGCTCCTTTTGCTCCTTGTTGAAGGAGGCCCTCCACTGAAGTGACAGCTCGCACCAGAGGGGTGCCAGCTCCATTGCCAGACCTTGCGGTGGTTCAGGAGTGCCAGCACGCCGAGTGTGCACAATGGAAGTACACGTACAAGATGCCTGCAGACGCTTTACAAAGGCATGCTGCTCATGGATCCCTGCACGCCCTGACTCTTGCCCCAAACTTGCATGTCTTTTCCAAATCCTGCAGGTAGACACGCCATTATCATGGGGCGTGTCGGCCCTACCTGGTACCTGCTGTTTTAGATCCTACTGCTCTGGCATTGCCCACGACCCAGGAACGCATCCAACCGTCCCCCTCCAAAAGGTCGTGTGCGAGCTCCCATTGTGCCGTTCCAGCTTCCTGCCACGCTATCGCCCCGCAGCTCTGGAGACAGCGCCTGGCGTCTGGGAATATCACAGACTTTCAGGTGAGCTTGTTTGCTGGAAGTCTGTGCATCGGCGCGGTGCGATTACACAAGGCGCTCTACGGCAGAAACACGGCGCCGTTCTTCTGTGACGCTCAACAGCACGTTTATAGCTTGAGGTTACTTTTTTGTTTTTTCTGATCTTCCAAAACCCAAACTAGTAAAATCTGCAGCCTCCTTTGTGGTTCCTGCGTCGAGGTTACCACTCAGCGATGCAAAGACACAGCGTTTCATTGGCTGTTACTGTTACAGCCTGCAGAACTCATTAGCTCGACATGAATTTGACAAAGAGCATACTAGATGTATTGTATTTATCCTGTCATGGTGGCTTCCTTGTAATTTCACCGTCTGCTAATGCACCCCTTACTATGCTGTCAAAAATATGTGATGAAACACAACAGGCTCTCATCACGGCGAGACCGAGAGTCAGGTACCGGCACCGGCTGCAGACTTGTAATTAAATTGTTCATTTGCTCTTTTCTTTCAACGCTTTCACATCAGTTAGAATAAAGTACGGAGTTTTTTGTCTCAAAGAAATATACATCAAGCAGCTGCTCAAGTCTTTTTTTTTTTTTTTTTTAAATCCTGTGCTGATGCAATAATCTCTTTTCCCGATCCATTTTTAATATGTGGTTGCCATAGCAACAGGCTCTGTTGTCAGGTGTGCAGTGACATGCACACTCCACCCTTGGCTATCAAGCAATTTACATAAATAGCTATTTCCCTCGCTCTTTCTTCTTTCTTCTCTTCTTTCTCCGAGGCAACATCCACCCACCGAGCAGGTCTGCAGCATCCCTCTGTTCCTCTGCTGAATTATATCCCTTACACACAAACAGGGCGCGAGAGACAAAACATGCAAGAGACGGTCTGATTTTTAGCGAGGGCTCAGAAGGTCTTAGCATCTTACTAACATTATGGGCAAACTGAGACTTCTGTGTGAAAGAAAGATGCAGCTCAAAACTACTGCTATTGCGATCCTGATGAGCATGGAGTTGAACGTCAATGCCAAGAAATTAAATATCATATACAACCAATAAACTGTGAAACAGTGGGCATTGATTTTTTTTTATATAAACTAACAGCGTTTGGCCTTTTCCAACGCGGCTAAAGCCACATTTGTCCTTAAATGAAAGCAAATGTATTTACTGCCGAAGGAAATCTGAGTTTCTCCGTTTGCTTGTCTGCAACATATCTCAAACGGTTGTCAGAAGATATTGATGAGATGCTGCGCAGGGACAGATCTGGAGCTAAGGAAAAGTTGATTGCATTTTGTGGTGCATCAGTTTTTCATTCAGTCATTTTTCTGTAACCATTCATCCTGCGTCAGGATGAAAATCATTCACATCCACCGCTTCACCACCGCGCTCACAAACTCAACCACAAGCTTTAGATCGGAACTGTACGTGAAAGGAAAAGAGTGGTTGTGGGCGGAGCAAACTGTAAAAGCTCCGGTGGGTGAGGAGCTTTATTCAAGCGATGACAGTCATGTGTCGTGAATAACCCGGGAAGATTCACAATCGCAACAACATAAACTAATGACACATGACATCACTCTCTTAAATACAGGTACTTTCAGGGGGGGGGGGGGGGGGGGGGGACTGTCACCAGGGTGAGAGCATCCAATTCAAACGTAAATCATGACATCGACTGTTGAATCGGACACGACTAACTCTTCGCCGTCCGTGTCAGAAGGTCGACCTGGAGCTCGGCCAAATTTCAGCCATGCACATTAAGGCTTTGCCTTTGATTGCGATGGTGATTCATTTCCTGTCCTCCAAGATGGCCCTGGCTTTGATGGGAATGGATATTTTACTGGCTGATCTAATACAAGGGTGCAAGTCTGAGGTAATGGGACAAGAGAGATGAGCCGAGTTGCTGTCCGCTTGCCTCACAGCTAATGGCGTTGGGAGTTTATCGCGCCTTCCGACGCCTAAGAAGAGAGAAAATTGGAAGTGCAAACACATATTAAACTTAAATTAGATCAGAGTCTCCCTCGTCACCACTTCTAAGGCACGTCTCCCCCGGAGGGAGAATGAGTTTTACCTCAATTCCAAAAAGAACACAAAAGTCATTCTGTTAGTCGTCTGTTAAAAAACGCACACCATCAACAGGTTTGTGTGGGGAAGCGATTACAGAGAAGGACGAGATTGTCTTGTTGTTCCCTGCCGAACACAGACCGTTACAACCATCACCCCCCCACCCCCCCCAATCCGGCAAAACAGAATTAAACCTCGCCGGATGTCTCGTCTTCCTCGCCTTAGAGTACCTTTGGAACTCCGCCTCTTGATTTGTGACATTAAAACTGTCCCCCTGCCATTTGTTGTGCATATATTAGCCTTTACATGATTGATTGAATTAATTCATTATTTTTGCTGTTTTTAATCATTTCCAAAATTTTTTTTTTTTTTTTCTGTGGGTTGTGGCTGAATAGGAATTACCCGGTGGAGCATAGCTAATTGCTAAGCATTAGCATATGCAAATGAGAGCCGTTATCTTGCTGCAAAATGTTGCTCATGGTAAACACTGGGTAATCACTTGAACAAGTTTAGCCATTTAAACGATGGTAATTGTATACTGTTTAAGCAGATGATTGGCTTGGCTGTAAATCCAGGCACGGCAGGAATGCAAGATATTCCTCTTTTGTGCCCATTCTCCTTTTCACCTTGACGGCTACTCTTGGATTTTGCCGCTCTTTGATGAGGAGACTGAAAAGAGAATAGAATATGTGCACTTGTGAACCTTATGAACGTGTTGTGGCATCATAAAGCCGTAAGAATAAAAAGAAAATCTAAAGCGGAATTACAGCAGCGGGGCGAAGCAGTTTGACGTCAAAGAGACGGCACTTTCATCATTCATCGCGATCCAGGGGCTGAACTGAAGACATTTTCACCATCTTAAACCTGCATATCTGGAATGTCACACACAAATGAAAGTGTTTCTGATCAAGCTCAAGTAACTTCAATTAAAGCCGCTCAGCGGGGGTAAATCTGTCTTTATCCTGCAGGGGTTAAAGCTGGAGTTACAGCAAAGGTGGCGCGGGGGAGGAGTAACGTTCTGCACTGCAGATTTAAGTGCTAACTGTGTTTCTTAATTATCACAATCAAAAGAAACATTATCCTTTTTATTTCAGATGATTTAACTGATCATCCAAACTGAATGTGTGGTAAAATCAGGGCTTTGTCTGAATAACAAACAGCAATAAAAGATAATATAAGCCTGAACACGTCATTTGTTCCACCTTAGAATGGGACTTTACAAAGCCGGAACATTGTCAGGAACACAAACAGAAAATATTCCAGGTTCATAGAAATGCTGAAGAGACACCACGGATGCTGTTTTCCTCGTGTAATTTCAAGCTGTTCACAAAGGAGAAGGTCGCAGTCGATCGGATGAGGCTTTTGTAGCGAGGGACGCCCCCGAGTCTCCGAATGACACCGGACAAAAGCCCCGGGGGCAAACTTTCCAGCCTGGAGAGGGCCACACACACACAATACCCGCAATCTCTCGGCTGCACAATGTCCACAGGGTGATGTGGAGATACACTTTGTCGCACGCGCACGCTCGAATAGTCATGCATTTTCTCAGGCTGTGTGCGTGTGCAGGAAGGACAAAGAAAGAACACTCGCCAGACAGCGACAAAAAACAAAACAAACTGCTGTATGTCTCCCTGCTTCACCCTGTAGACCTCTTACAGAACAGATAGAATCGTTTCATCTCGTCACAGTCAACACCCACCTTATCTCTCGCTGTAGGGAACAGGATGTGAGTCAGCCGCTCCCGAAAGGACCATTTTGCTCTCTAAACACACTCATTTGGTGTCGATACAGAAAATGCATGGCAATTCTTCAACCCTCCGTGAAAGATGGACTTTGACAATGATCGTTAACAAATGGCTATTTTTTTTTTCTTCTTCTGATTACCAAGTAATTAGGATCTGCAATTTCATTTCTGCTAGAAAAAATATATAAAGCCGGCTGAATATTTGTTCACGATGCAGCCATTGCTCTAATTTGTGGTCATTTTTATTTTACATTAAGGAGAAAATGGAAAAGCAACGACTTCAGCATTTTTTTTTTTTGCAGTGGATTTGCTTTACAGGATTGAGGGATACATATTCTGCACGTCAGCACGTTACGACCTGATGGTGAGCAAAAAGGATGGCCCAAATGTAGGGAAACATTAAATCAATCCAGGAGCCAATAGTTTGCAGAACATCTGGAAAAAAACAACAATGTATCAATCAATAATTTAGCTAAAAAACAATTTTTTCAATCAAAAATGCAGAATTATCAGATTTAATTTTATCCTATGTGGGAATTGACAATTTCTTTGTGAGAAAGTTTTTTGATTACAACTATAAAGAAATGTAAACATGGATTGTGGAACATAAAATATGTTTCATTGTTTAGATTACATACTTATTATAAGAGCAGTGACTCATGTTTTTGGGCGGGGCAAGCAGACGACTCACAGCAAGCAGAGTCTCTTCTGGAAATGTGGAAAAGAGTTTGACTTAATTAAAAATGGTGTTTGCTATTTGAGGAGCGGCGATATGCACGACTGAAACCGCGAACCTTCAAAGGAACTACCTAATCAGTTTTAGCTTCCTTATGTTTCGCATCAACCAGCCTCCAGACAAAACAGACCATAATCACCAGAGCATGCTAAACATGAGTCCACCATTATCTGGAAAATACAAAAAACAATCCGGAAAATGGCTCATTCATACGATTTCCCATCTCTGGTTGGCCTCCCGTTAGACAGTCATAAAACTAAATGGACCTGAATTTCTCCATATGCCCCAAAACAGAAATATGGCTCCGCAGCCCCTGCCCAAAATGTGCAAACCCTTGAAGACGTATAATTAACGTGTCATAAATCTCACTCATTTAGCAGACGCTTTTAGTCATCTCTTTAAAAGGGATGCACTTAGTTTGAAAGCACTTTTTGTGAGCCGATTTGGACGGAAGTGTCTCTTAAATGAATGTTATTTATGGTAACAATGAGATCAGCCTGAAATGTCAACGATCCGGCTCGATGACAGTCGGAGAGTTTGGTTGGATGTATTGAATTTGTTCCAAGGTTTTGTGTCAAAACAGCAGGTATAATTCAGGGACGTTTTTTTTGTATTTTTGTAACCACATTAGGCAGGTGAAATTAGCTTTGAGTAAATGTGCTCTACAAACTGGGTGCGTGGAACGCTGATCTCAAACCAGCATCCGCTCGCATGGCGCCGCCGTAACGTAAGAGCTGTTGGCACTCAAACATTACGTTATTTACGTCATCGATATGTTGCGATATTGTAGTTGGTCCAGACAACAATCAAAAATAAAAATAAAAATAAAAATAAAAGAATATTACCATAATGATGAGATATTACTGAACATGTGGTCTTTACCCTTTAGAGACCTTTAGATCTTAAAGGTGAGCATCCTCCTAATATGATTTAATAGTGGCCCTCGTATAAAGACGATAACAGTGCTCCTGCAGGACCCCAAAAAAAAAACATGCATGCAGAACACGTGTGAAAGAAAAAGAACATGTCTGTGCCGCTCTAATGGGAGAGGATGTCAAACATTACAAAGCAAAATCGGAACAGTTGGGTTTCCATCCCGTGGCCGAGGCTGAGAGATCGATGCACACAGAGCCTTAGAAGACTGGAACCTCATGAAAATCCAAACAGCCGGAGTAAAAGCACCAATGTATTCATAGTACTGCAAGATTTGGGTAAAAATCTGTAAATCGGCGTAGAAAAATGAATAAATTGTGACATTACTTTTAATCCCCTCTAGTTGCCATATTTCAAACTAAGCCATTAAATTCCACAGACTGCGGGCGGGGCTTTGATGGTGCTTACATATATTCTGAGGCCATGTTCTGTGGATTGGAATATAATGATGAGAGACTGTATAATTAACATGGGGAGAGTGACAGGAACGGAATCACTTAGAATTAATATATTACAGGTAGGGGGAAAAAAAGTTTCATCTTACTGATAAGAGGGCAGACATGCGGCTTAATTATGCAGCCTTTCTGATAAATTATTCCCTTTTAGAGCAGTATTTGTAATTATGTTATCACAGTACACACCATTAGGATTAACCACACCATTACATAGAAGCATGTCTTATCTCAAGGCTCCTCAGTGTTTTAAGAGTCCAATTTGCCGAAGCTGAAAAGCATGTTGAAACAGCCATCACAAAGAAAAGAGGCTGAAATATGTTTTCTGTAAGTGCGATTTGAAAGCTGCCAGCTGTGCGTACGCCCAAAGTAAAGGCATCCATCAATAGGTGGATTTTCTCCACATTGTTATTGCATGTTTTAGCTTTTTTTGAAAATTGGTGTAACTGGTTGGTAAATTCCGAGATTAAAGAATTCTCTTTAATCGTACATAAAAACGCTCTGTGATTCGAAACATTAAGCTAAACACCTACTTTGCTGTGTTTCCCCCACTCAAAGTGAAGGTCAGCGCAGGTGTGTGGGTAGTTCGGATGTCAGTGCCAGCCTGTACTAAATGCTCCTCAGCCACCAGCCAGCGTGAAGTAACCAGCCGTATCGGATATTTCCATGTTCTCCAATGTTCAGTGTTGCAGTCTGGAAATCATGCGCACCTGGGACGCATCCATCTTCCGTGCTGATGGGCCTCCCCGTCATCCTACAATTGATATTTCTTTTAGCTCCAAACCAATTTCCCCCTCACTTTTCTTCTTCTACTGGGTCTCCGAGGGATGGGGGATCATTAACAGGTAATGAATGCAGGGAACGTGTGATTCCAGCGTATCTGCAGGGCTATCCAAATGGGGAACTAGAGATCGGACATTAGCCTCATTGCTCCTCATCCATGCTCAAGGGAGGATGAAGGAATTTAGGTTATTTTGGACCTGTCTGAAGGAGAAACGGTGTAATTGACCCCCCCGGAGACTATAGCTAACATTGGAGCAAAATTGACTGTATCCAGTTTATTCCATATGCACCGTGCATTATAAATGTGTGTCTCCCTCCGTCCGTCTTACGGGTGGATGAAGTAGCTTTGATTTTCACCCTGTAGTGTGTGAGGAGGAGGAGAGTGAAAACGCAGCTCTGTTATTAGAGGACACGCTGGGTGATGCATTGTTGAACTGCTTTGACCGCTGTGCTTTGAACGTTACCATCAAGAACCTCTCACTGCTGAAATATACGCCAGGAACTCAGACGGTTAAATATACATGCAGTGTACAGATTGTGTGATTACAGCAGGGTTCAGTGTGTGTGTGTCTGTGTGTGTGTGTGTGTCCTTACCCTGATGGGTAATGCCCGGTATATATTTGTCATCTTATCTTTGAAATGGATATATAAAAGCGGTCAGATTCCTGCTTCAGATAAATGTTGGAGTCCCATGTGTGCTAGCCTAAAAATAAACAGGAGCTCCAGCTCAGTGCCGAGGTGAAAAAGAAAACTCAGAAAAAGGGTGTGTTTATGAGCTCTCTTCGTATCTGGGAGGGGAATAAAGATGGTTTTGCTAATGCTGCAAGGCTGACGGTGGCTCGCACACGCCGTGAGATGGCATGCCAGGAGGCCAAGGTAATCCCATTCCTCTATACGTTCTGGCTTTTGGCTCGGCCCAACCTGGGATGAATGATCAACGAGCTGCTAAAGCCGAGGTCGTGTGTGCAATGCTCACCCATATGATAAGTGTCAGCGCAGCCACCATCACCAGATTCCCCTGATTCAAAAGAGGAGAGGAGTTTCCATCTGTAATTTTCACCATGTGCAAAGTGCAGCTGTATTATTAATACGAATCCCCTTTCATTTCCTTTTCCATTTATCAGATATAATGAAAGTCTGGCCAGGAAATAGGGCCTGTAATAAAAAACTATTTGCTTTCATTGACATCAGCTTCGGCGTCTAAACACTGTGACATAGTGTTGCATACCATTAAAGTTGATTTGCGATCTGCAGCAGTCACGCTATTGATCTTTTTGTTTTTAGTGATCCAGAACATGGCAAAACGACTGCAATTTGTCCTGCGAGACTCGAATCATCTGTCTCTTCTTTCTACATTTAATGTTTTGTGCCTTCAATTGTACATAGATGATGAGGTCGCACACAATTGGGAGACTTAATGACCTTGAGAATTCTTATCGATATTAGTGAATTCATTTTAGCGCATAAAGCAAAAATAAATACACAAAGTCCCTTCATCAAGAAGCGACTACGTACGTCTGCAGCAGAAGCTGGTCTGGCTTATTCAGTCCTTCTTAGTAACAGCAATTATCACCATGGTTACCCACAGAATATGAAATGTGTCCCCACCTTTTCACACTTGTGTGAGTGTAATTACTATGATCAACCATCGCTTAAAAAAAAAACGCTGCGTACTTTTGACGAGTGGCAGCCACATGTGAAGAAGGACGGGCACCTTATTTGGGAATACTTAAGAGTATTCATTCTTTGTTTGATTTCACTATTTTTATCTGAAAGACACAAGCCAATTCTAAAAACCAGAAGAATAATTCCACCTGGAGCCGTCAGATCTTGTTTGAGTAGGATGGAATAGAAAGGAGTCCATCATGGCCATGTGCTGCCATTGAGGTTGATGTTTTGTGCTCCTACAATGTATTCACTCTTATTGCACAAAGAAATCTCAGTTCCATCTCAAGGACAACCTTCCTCGCTCTCCGATTGTTCATCATCATCATCAGCAGCAGCAGCCGGGAACATGAACATTAAATGACCCTGAGCGTGGTGGAGTTAGATTCTCTCAGGGCTAAGGAGCCATTTGACGCACGACGCTGCCACGGCCAATGGAAGCTTTGCTGGAAAGTTTGGGATTGGCTCGTTAAAGGTTAAGTCGTCAGCGATTGGTTGGACGGACACTAATCAAAGGAGGGGAGGGGTTACCAACTCAGGGGCCGTGATTGGTCGGAGGGGGAAACGCCGCGTTCTTGGTTGGTTGAGCAGTATATGTGTCTCTCGATCCTGGACACGCACGCACACACACACACTCACCGTGTTCTCATCTGCTCCGACTAATTAGCTGTTCGCCTGAGAGAGCGCCATGCTGCCCGCCAACCCCATTAGCCAGACAAACTGTCCCCATGAATCCCTGTTTTGCAAAAACAAACCCCACCAATGTCGCTCTCACAAAGACAGCACTGAAGAGAACCACAGATCTCATTTATCCTGCACCCCAGACCCTTTGAGTGATGTGTCGCGGCTAAAAATACAGGCTGTGTGCAGTTTAAGGATGGCCAAACCGGATCGTGTGAGGGGATGTGCCCTTCTCTCGTCATCCTATTTTGCTCAAGCGGTATAATGAGGCATCAACCACTGCTGACAACCTAACATCAGCTGGCCAATTAATACCCATGCTTCTTTTTTTAAATCGGGCGCCCGCGCAGACGCCCCAGACCAATATCTTATTGAGACTGCTTTCTTGTAAAGATACGATAATGATTTCCTCCAGAAAAGCAGAATTCACATTCTGCCAGATGATTAGTGCTCAGTAGGAGCATCTCGGACAGAAGCCTGGAGGTAGCGCTATATCCAATGGAGAGCCACAAAGCTTGCACACTATATTGCACAATAAATACAATTAGGGAGCATTTGCAAAGAGGAACTGCTCAAGGGGGAATTCGAGAGGTTAGCAGCTTGGATGAGTCAACAGAAACGACATTTTTCAATTTAAAAACCTGCTTGGCTAAGATAGCTCTCGATGTTAAAGAGGTGGCACAAGATAACAAACAGTCCTTTGAGAGGCAGAGAAATGCCGAAACAGATGTTCAAAACGGCAACAAAAGGGAGCTCCTTGAAAAGCGGAGTGGTTTGACAAAGGGCTTCATCTTCTCATTAGCGGATCATCAGAAGTGGCCGGTTTGCATCGGCGAGAGGCAAAGGGGGGGACGCAAGAAAAGAGAGACAGGGGGAATCCGAGCTCTCCAAATGGCAGCAGATAAGGGGAGCTGTTTGCTTGTGGCTGGTGGGTCATGCGTCGCTACTTTTCACAACTGCCCAGACTCCTTTATCGAGCTAAGCCCGGCTGTGGAAACGCACTGCGTGTCCCGGAGATGCTCCCGTGAAACATCATTTCTGATCACATTTACCACATCCGACAGTAGGTTAGTAGGGTTGTGATAAGAAGTGCAGCGTTACAGCCTGAACACATCCTTCCTTCCTATCCTCCCGGCGGTATAAAGCTGCTCCCGGCCGTACCACGGCCGGAGCCTGAACCTTCAGCTGATATGCTAATCACATCCCGGGGAACATATTTAACGAGCCTGAATGTAGGTTTGAGGTCTCCAAAGCGAACCGTATCTCCTTTATCTCTATTCTCTTTCCTTCATCCCGTCCCAAAGTGCAGCCGAGCATCTGCTAGTCGCGGAACTCACACAGGTCATCCCTGATGATAGCAGATGCCATTTAATGTGATCTGCAGGAGGGGAAGTCAAGGGGCTAAGGCTAATGGAGAGCGGAGCAAATCTGATTTCTGTTTGACATTGTTGTGCTTTTTGCTAACTCTACCTGCCAGATTGTTTTGAATTGGACACATGGAGCGGGATGGAAGCCATAGTGGCTGCGGGCAAAAATCAAAACAAAAAAGTGGCAGGGTTGTTTGTTCTCTAGCTACAATTGACCGTTTCATTTATTTATTTTTCGCTACCGCAGACCAAATGTGCTTATTGCTACACCGTCGCCATTTTTTTTTTTTTTACCCTGAGTGATATGACAGCCGTGCAGTTTCTCAGTTGCTGCTGACCATAAATGTTAAAGGCGAACATAATATATAATAAAGGGACGAGAACCCGAAACTATCGCAGTGAGGAATGGGTTTACTGCAACTGGAAGTCGATACTGGATGTTTTAAGGCCAGTGTAATAACGATAGTTAACAGTCGGAAAGCGCTGATGGCACATAAACTGTTCCTGGGAAAAAACATTAACGCCGACATACAACTAATGACAGGTTTGCTGCGCAGGTGGAATAGAAACGGACTCCGTGGGACAAGCCTGCATTCACCAATTCACACACAGCCTGGAGGAAAACAAGACAAGAGTCTTTTTTGTAAGCAATAAATCATGCAAAACATTACAATGCCGTCATGAGAAATGGCTAGCGTCACACGTGGCCTATAAACGTCAGCGGTAACATGATGAAGAGATAAGGAACATGACTCTTAGAGCTGAAGTCATAGTGACAGGTCGGACAGGCCAAGGCCTTGCAGGGAGGACATCTTAAATCTCAAATTTAAATCTAAAGCTGCAGAGATGTATGGTTGCATGGCTGTCACTGCTAGTAAAGAATACCGGCAGCTCTAAATGCTTGACCTTGACTGGAAATGTATTTTTCTGCCCTACTGTCAGGCCCAGTATTGCTCAGACAGATGTTTATTCTGTATGCATCTTGAATTCATACCATACCCTCTTATCGCTGGACACATGAAACCCTTCAAATCAAACATATGAAACGTGGACTCACACTTTGAGGGGGTTTTATGAACCCAAAGTTTGCCTGTCAGGAGTCTTTGGGTTAGAGAAAGGTAGTAGCGGGGGGACACACCCCACATCAGACAGATGCTTTCTAGATGAAACGAGAACGAGTGTTGCGACGTGGAGTGATTCACAATAATCTAACGGCCATCAAAAGGCTCTTTTCCCCCCTAAAGAGATATGCTGTGTGAAATGCCCAGTGTAGCCCGCGTTCTGACCATCAAAGTAAACGACTCTCTCACTGTGGGTCATTACTGCAAGTGGCTCCTGTCAATAATAAGCAAGCCGCCCTTAATCTAATTTGACAGTCGAACTGCAGCTATGCTGGAAAAAGCGTCATCTCCGCAAAGAGCAATGGACCGAGTGTTGTCACTTCCACATGAGGAGAAACGGCTGGAAAAAGGCTCGGTTCTTGTTTATACGCGTCCACAACCGTTTATTCAAAGGTGTGTAAACGACAGCATCTATGTTGCCGATTTATTCTCAGGCAGCTTCATCTTCGTCCCCTCTTATGCTCAAAGTGCTCAGGCGCTTATGCCAAACTATATTGACTGTGACTGATTTAATTATTGATGGGTGGCTGCCTGGTTTTGCTGACTGACCCCATCTGACCGCCCCGTGTAATGCCCCAAGGACGGTAGACCCCCTCTGCCTCTCACCTCCCCCCCATCAGTCAGTCAAGTCTGCCCGATGCTAATGCATTGTGACCACTTTCAGTTCTCTGCCTCTCTTTGTCGTGTCAAGGGCGGATCTATTGAGCACTATCAGTGTGGAATGGCTGCACTCGCTCCAGCGCTCAGTGCCCATCACACTGCTCCTGCCCCCCCCCCCCCAGCCATCGTAAGGAAACCCTCTCAGGCACTGTAGGTCGTTAACACTTTATTTCAGCAACGGCTTTCCTGGAGAATACCAATGCTGTTTGGCAATCGTCTGCAGTAATGCATGGAAAGACTGAACACAAGTTGTTAAAAGTTGTTTTTAAAAGTGTCACATGAGGTCGAAGGAGTTAGAAATGCTAAAAAAGAATATAGCATCGTTTCATTTTGGATTTGTTTTTTTTTTTTCCACTTTTGTGCTAGATTAGCATTCTGCCAAGCCACGATGCTTCCAGACATTCACATTTAACAGGAGGAAGTGATAGCGTGGCAGGTCGGTTGACGGCTCGAGTCATCAAACGCATCTGTCAAGCATTTACGTGGCTTTTTGCACGGTTGACAGTCAATAACAACACGCTATGCAAAATAACATGCAGGATTTAATAAATAAAATGTAAAAAAAGCCCTCAGAAATTCATAACCCACGATTAATTCATGCCACAACTCTTTCCCCTAAAACAGGAATTACCTCCAGGGTTACTGCTGGCGCGCCATTTGTCTTTCACACCTGTCTGTAATCGGATATGCAAATCTGATTAAAAACTGAATGATCATTCTAATTCCACACCAGTGAATTGACAAGCGGGTCACAACAGCTGCTGTTATCTAATCATTGATGATATGATGAGATGCACGATTAAAGGACGACCTGCCAATTGGGAAAAGACAAGTAAGATCGAGGCATGCTAATTTTACGCTGCGCTCTCTCAACCTAGCCTAGCATAGACCTGTAAGATCATGAAGCAACCTCCTTCGCACCATTAACATGAACCCTGCTATCAGCCGGTAGCACCAGCTGCACCTAGCATGTACGATTCAGCTCCACGGTGAAATCTGTGACAGTTTTACTCCTCTCAAACTTTAATTAAAAATGTGCTGATTCTTGATTCGCAACATCAATTTGGAATTGCTGGGATCACGGAGGGCTGTAAGGCCCCAGCTGTGGATCGCATGGATCGTGATTCTTGAACCACAAAGAGCGACTGTGGTGTGAATGTCTTGCTATTTCTGATGAATTCAGTCCAGGTCGAACCAACGTCTTCTTCTCAACTGACCGGGAATGAGAGCAGAGGGAAGAGAAACAAGAACGGGACAAACACGTTATCCTGCTGGCGCAGCCAGTCTCACAGCATCATCACCCGTCTGAGTCATCGTATTTTAATATGCTGCTTTGATGAGCTGGTGGGGGTGAGGGGAGGGGGGGGGGGGGGACTCCCCAGAGACGGAAACAACACACACACAGACAGAAAAAGGAACCATCTCGACTCAGCTCTCTTATATAGCCTGACATGTGGTTAGCAGCCACTTCTATACTGCAGATCTGCACATTAGCAGGATCACGGATGGCTCTTTTCCCCTCCTGTGCACACATTTCGCACACACACACAAACACATGCACACACACACATGCACACACACACAGACAGACACACAGGTTCTAATTTGCATAAATTAAAATCCTGAAATACGCATATGTGCTTTCACATGTCTTCGACTTACACGTGTGACGACTCGCCACCAACTAGCCTGCATGCTTATATCCACATATGTGCATACACATAGGCCTAGGGTGGGCGTGTGTGTGTAAGTGTGTGTGTTACACTGCAGGTGGAATAGTTGCGAGTGGCGGGTATGCGTCTCTGTGTCCTCCAGGGCAAGATGTACCGAGAAAGCAAAAGTGTTAGGGGGCTGGGAAGTCATGCAAGCATTTTCTCAATAACCAAAACCCTCTTGAGTATTACCCCGCCACTCACACACACACAGACACACAAACAGATGTCTGATCTAGAACTGCAAGAAAGGTGCATCACAGTTGTTTATTGAGATCACAATATTGGCTGGAACTTGTTGCCTCAGGGCTGCTTGGGATAAGCTGGCGGTTTGAGGCTTACAAGAAAAATGCTGTGTGTACACACCGGTATATATATATATATGTATATATACCATGACTTTTATTCCCTTCACTCTCAAGATGCTCTCTGCGCTGGTTCAGAAGCTCTACTCTTACCAAGGTAATAGAGATCTACAGTTAGGTGCGATTTTCCATTTTCGTCTTCGTCTTCATCTTCTTTCAGGCACCTCCTCCGCTTTCCAAGAACGGAACATTGACTGGGCTTGACTTCATTTGTCGGACCTTCTCTATGTCTCCCGCTAATGACCTTTCTGTTAAAATAAGTAAGCATCCCTCCTCCAACTCGGAGTCTCATTGGAAAGTGACCTTGTCTGATGTCTCCTGCCCTGTGTCTCCCCTTGTTAGGATGCTCAGCTTCAGACTGAGGGAACGAGGTACGGGGTGGACGTCAGGACACTCCGCTGTGCTCGTTGGAATCCGATGGGAGCCAGGCTTCCAAGCTCTCTCTGGGCACCAACTGGAAGGGCTGGATCGAGGCTCTTACCGCCACTCAGACGTTTACCGGAGAAACTCATGGTGCAGAATGGACCAAATTCAACTCAAGCTGGGGGACAAGGAAACCTCGTTTCTACGTGCCCAATATGTGTCCCCGTCCACATGGAGTCCTTTGACAATGAGAACCCATACAAACGGAATGAGCCCAAAAGAGAACCATCAAATAATTAAACTTCAGACTGATAAGCAGTTTCATACAGAAAAAAAACCAACAAACAAAATATCACAGATTTTACAAAACAGGCGAAAGGTCAGGGATGCATGTTTGCGCATGTGACACCAGCGTGCAAACACACACACGATAAGAGACCAGAAGATAAGTATCTTCAGAGTAATATATAATATTACTCTGTAATATAATATCAAAAACGCTTTCAGCGAGGCCGAACCACAGACGACTGACTCACACAAATTAAACACGGGTATTGAAGCTGCGTTAATCATCTTAAAAACACACAGTTGAGGTCAAGGAAATGTGTTCCCCGAGTTAACCGGGGATAATTCAGTGTCAGTATTCATAGAACAAAGAAAGGGCATTCAATTTAGGCAAGAGTCCAGTTCACACCTGGACTGAAGCAAAGAAAGATTCCTAAAAAAAGACGCCCCGTATTTACTCATGTTGGGATGCGTTTCTACTGATTGACACGATGCAGCGCTGCTCCACTCTACTCTCTCTGACAGCATCCCCGCAATGCAGGCAGGAATCTTAGCCGATCGTCATAGCGACATCATCTTCAATGCAGGGACAATGGAAGGGACTCTTGAAGTGACGGCTGCCTGTCACAGCAATTAGACAAACGCTTTCAGAAAAAGGCTGAAAGCAGCAACATAAAAGACGAGCCAGAGCGTTTGGATTATCATCACGGCTTTAGCAGTCGCAACAATTTCTTGACCAATCAGATGCTTGCAGACTTCTTCTCCAGCGTTCAGTATCTCTCGGAACCTTGATCAGAGCCAAGTCAAAGCAAGGAGTAAGAAAATCATTGTTCCTTTGCTCTCTGTGGGCTATTTAAAGTCATTATCCCCCTCCCCGTCTGCTAGGCCTCACCCTCCCCTTTTCTACATTGCTTCACATTGTTCATGCTCAAAGCTGGTCGACAGCAGTATGTTTACACTCTTTAAGAAAAAATCCCCCACAAATTGATTCAAACATTTGCAATGGGCGATTTATTGTGCATGCAAACACCTCGCAGTAACATGCAAGAGGGATGTGAGCGGCCAAGCAAATATTTCATTACAACCCATGGCTGAAAGCGAGTCGCCAGCGTAAAAAAGCCCAGAGCAATATTCATAAAAATAAAGCGATGCCTTATTGATTCCACACAGAAAGTGTCCACTTTCTCCCCACACAGTGATTCTCAAGGTTAGCCTCAGCGATGCGAGAGCAGGCACAGCCAAGACTCAGTGTTTTGCTCAAAGACACAAAAACAGGAATAAACCAGGGCAACACGGACCGAACCGCAAAACGATGCTGCAACAGAGGGCGTCGGTAGAACAATTCTGTTTGTTAACCAACGTGGACCTTGTTTAATTATCTCTATTATGATTTCTTATTTGGTAAGCTTTAAAAATGTGTTAACATTTTGTATATTTAAATCTGTTTGTATTCTGTTTTTTCCCCTCAGCTTTGCTGGAAGTCCCAACACGTTTATTTCATATTCAATCACGCTCATTGCATAATTAAAAACAATAAATAGCAGTACTTTACTTGATACCACTAAAAACTCCAGTCTAGCTTGTCATTTGCCCCCGCATTGCCATTTTGCTTTTGTATGTAATTATGTTCAAGAACAACACCTCCATCAATCTTTTGATATTTAACTACGAGGGCTTCAGCGGAACACAGGACTGTTATCCATCCACTTTGTGCCACACTGATGGTGAGTGATTGAACATTCGGGGAAGAACGCAGATCCGTCAGAAATGTCAAGAGGCTTTTATATCGTCAGCCTGAACAGCCTGTTGTTTTTGATGGAGGCCTTGACCAGTCCACACAGCTGCAAGAGCAAACATCTCATTTGCAATAGCAAAGGCTCGTTCCTGTTGTTCTGCTCCTTAGGGTTTCATCCTGCTTGTCTTTGTGAGGATTAATTAGGTTAGGCTTGTTTATCCCTAATCTCTTTGATTATCCTCCGAATTTGAAATTATCCAGCTTGTCGGATGTTGCCAACGCATCCATCCTCAATCATGTCATCTGTGCAGGCCGCTTTATCCGCTTTGCGGGTCACGGGTGTTGCTGGAGCCCATCCCTGCTGGCGATGGGCGAGAGGTGGGGTACTCACACTCACACCTGCGGACAATTTGGAGTGATCAATTCATTTAAATTACATGGGGGTTTTTTTTGTGGTGGGAGGAAACATTACCAAATTACTAAAGCTATTACCATTTACGTAGCCTGAGACCAAACCTCAGTTTAAATGGGATGCTTCTTCAACATGATTACATTTCATTGCTTTTTTTCTTTTCATTTCTATTTCCAGGAATCCACACGCAATTCTCTCCGATATTCCCGCGATGTGAAATAATCTCCCGCCGGGTTATTTTGGGGCAAAGCCTCATGAGGAATCAACTAATAATATTCCAGTGTGATTTAACATCCCAGGTGTGGTCATGCTGGCTGGCTTTTTTTTTCTGTTTTCGGTGCCTCAGCTCGTCTGTTGGACGAAGCCATCCATCAGCTTTGTGCTGTCAAATCCCGGCGGCAAAGCTCTCCGGTCCTCCAAGGTCTTCTTAGACATGACTGACTGGACACATCCCCATTCTTTCCATCTCACTTTCATGCCGAGAAGCACTGAGTGATGAGAGGCGACATGGCTGTGCAACAATATCTCCATAAAAAGATAAAAAACACTGTTTGACGCAGTAGCACAAGACTCATTAGACCATTTTTTTTTCTTCTACCGCCATTTGCCCATAAGAGGTATGATCTATTTAAAGGGTTTGACCTTTACCTCATCTCGAAGGGAGCGAGCTGCTTCCAGGACTATTGAGCAAAAGAGTAGCTTCATATATGTTTCATGAATTGCAGCGTGTGCACCATAATCACCACACACGCACACACACACACGGACATGTTTAAGCATATAAACGGCTGTTCAAAGAAGGATTATCATCATAAATGCAAATCCCTTGCTGGAAAAAGTAGCCATTTTTACCCCTGTGATACCATTTTCATTATCATGCAATTCTGAAAAGCCTTAAATGGCTGATTCAGCTTAGCTAATTATTGGCTTTTAATTCCCAGGGGGGCTGTTTTCTTACAATATGAAAGAAGAAAAAAAAAGAGTAAGTCCTCCCTGGCACTGTTACTATGACAACAAGCTTATAGATCTATAATCACACTGTATTCATGCCCTACAAGGAAGCACAACCAGGCCACACACTCGTATTCTCTTAAATAAAACATACTGAAGATCTGCTAGCATACATCACGCTGTGTTGAGACACAGCTGTTGATTAGTAAGCTTGCCAAAAGTGCCCCACCACATTTTTCATTGGACCCAAATCAAATTCCCAATTTCTTTTTTTTTACGGTATTATTTTAACAAAGGGCAGAATTTCCATATGAATATCAATATTTGCAAAGCAAGGGAGGTGTTTCTGTGAACACAGTGGATCTCCGGCAAGAAGCACGGCATAATAAGAATGGGATTCGATTTGGAGCGTCATTTCACTCATCTGATTTTCTCTTCATCAAAAAAAAAAGGTGGGGGGGTATTTTGTAAAGCCCAGGTGCTTACCCTCTTTGTGGTACTGGAGGCTAATGTTAAATGAACACATCAATCTTAGTTGTTCCACAGTGAGAGGGGAAGCAGCGGTGGCCCAGTCATACCGGTAGCAGGGTCCCGGCCAACTGTGTGATTCTACAGCTTTCCGATTTCTATCGCCACAGTTCTCTACAACTGGGGGGGGGGGGGGGGGGGGTGTACTGGCGCCACGCTGTGATCTGTACAGGTCACTTAAGTGATTCTAGTTTTCCCAAGTCTGGCAGCATGAATAAACCTACGGAGAACAAACCTGCACTACAAAGCATCAGGTCCAAACATCTAATGACAACACTTTCATCTTGTAGACAATTCTCTGCTTCCAATCACAAATCCATAATAAATCCTTGAAGCATTTAAAAAAACAAGAATTCCTCCCTCTGCTGCCAGTAATCTTGTTGTATCACATTTGTTAAGTAGATTACATAGCATTTAAATATATCTACATAAGCCGAGCGTATGCTAAGTGCCGCACAATCGACCAATCTAAATGCAGCTTGTTAATCAATCATACCGCGGCGTGATGACTCATCACTCTTTCGACGTTCTAAATAACGGCGGGTCAGTCGCCATTAAAGACTGACTAATGCATCATGGGCGTGCATATCCGCTATTAAGCCAGTGTTTATGGGAGTTTTGAGTTATGCGGCGTTATTAAAGCCTGATGGCGAGATGGGAAGGCTGATTATTCATCTCCTTGCTGGTGTGGATTATTCTATTAGTCTCCTCCTGCACGTGTGCACCCAGTGAACAGATCTCACGAGAAGTCCTAAGGCAAGTAAGTCAACAAATATAAAGGAATAGAAATATCAGCCGTACTAAAGTCGCAGTGGTGCAATTTAGTTTATCCGCCTGATCTTCAATGTGAAGAACTTTATGCTCGGTGAGTCATCAGGTAGAATGTTTGGCGAAGTTTGTCTGACATTCGGGAGGAAAAGCAGATAATTCCTTTAGTGCAATCTGACTCCAAGCGAACTTCACCATTAAGCTCATTCTCATCATCAGTGGCAAAATGAAAATTATACCATTCAACGTAGACGAGGATGAAAGTAAAAGCATTCGCATTTGCAACTGGCAGCACATGAAGGTGGATCAATACTCCAACGACAGACGAGCATGACAGCAGATTGTGTGAAATCATACCCCCACCCCCCCCGGCCCGGTTGTCAGCCGTGCATCGATCGTTTTGAATTATGCATTTCTTGGGCTCGCCACTCAATTCCTCTAATTTGGTTTGTTGGGGAAACAAATGGCAACGTCTCAGTGGCCATTGCATCCGTCTGCAGGGATTCTGATTGATCGGGCCGTCTGCTAGATGCTGAATGAGAACTGTTATACAGCGGAAGCTGACTGTGATGGCTTTTCATAGGCCATCAATTGATTTGTAAGTGGGGACAGCATTCTGATATGTTCAACTGACTATTGATTCACTGTTGTACAATGAAAGACCCAAACCGCAACCACGAAAGCCTAATTGTTTTAGGCGTTTCTATGGAAATGTAATTTTTATGGTGCATGCGTTGGAAGCTTGGTCATCTTGTCCAAAGTGTACCATCACAAAACGTTACATGTACATTTGTCACTAGTGTTAGAGTGTATATGTGCCTAAGCTGTGCCTTTTTCCTTTGTGTGGTTTCCATGGAAACCTGTTGTTTTTGTTGAATCTGAAGGGAGACCATGCTGTGCAGAACATATTTTGCAATCTTTGATTCATTAGTAACCATTACAAATGAATTAATCATACTAAAGAGATGTTCCTTTTACATTTAGATGAAAAAATAAAACTTCATTTCGAGTTCTCTGTTGAGAAGGTTATTTATTTTACTATATATGTGCGTGTGTGTGTGTGCTCCTCCCGATTAGTTAAAAGTAAATTCTACAAGGCATTCAGTTCTGCTTGAAGGCCAAAAATACTGTCAAATATTAGAAAAATTCAGATCCAATGTTACACAACATCAACAAGACTGACCTATTGTCAAAGGAGAATAATAGCAGCATCCTTTCCTACTAGGAGAAGCAATGTACTTACCTGAAAGGCTGTGAATGTTCAAATAATAATTTAAAGCGGAATGAGCACAAATCATAGTCAGGAATCAATAAATATCACGAGCGTACATTGCATTCAGCAACATTCTTTAATTTCAGAGACGATGGAAGTACCCTGCGCTCCAATCATCCACGCTGCATGGGATAAAGACCCCACGCCAGGGCTTATTCTCCACAAATATGGATCAAATATTATTTGAACAAACTTGTCAATAATGAAACGAGATGATGTATAGTAGCCTACATAATCAATATTGCTCAGCAGCGCCATACAACATTTGTTGTTGGGTAATATTTGCCAACAACACTTTGTAGCCCTAATAAATGAGTCACAGGGGTGCATTAGGGGCATATTTTGCTCACCTGTATTCTCGGTATTCGGTTTCAAAGCAAATTAATAAAGGCTGGAAGGGCGTTCATTCATAAGCTCAGTTTTTATTGTAAACCGAGTAATTGCGTCAGTTTCTTTGTCATCCAAACTGCTATTTAATTTGTGGAAAGCAACTAACAAAGAAGGTTTTCAAGGGCAAAATTACAGGGACTGGTCCTTTCACCAGAGGCACGGTTTTCAATATCAGACTGCGGGAGACAGAGGAAAAATTGTTGCAATATAAATGTAATGAAAAAAGAAAAAAAAAGCCCATCCCTGCTTCCCTCCCTTCTGATGCTGATTCAAGGCTTAGAAGCAGAACCTTATGCCCAGTGAATTCATGCACGGGGTCACCTTGAAAGTATTAGGATTTAATATGATTGACCCCGCAGTCTTAGTGAAGGATTAACGCGACGATGTCCACATGCTCGGTGAAAATCAGAGAGGTCAACATTATGGTTATAGGTAGGAAACAGAGGTGAAAGGGGAGCTGCTGGTCGGGGGAGCAGGACACGAAGCTGAGAGCGTTAATATGTACGAGCGGGTCGTCCTGTCATCGCCGAAGACCGGGGATCCCATTAGCTCGGAAAAAGTCTGTGGTGAACGTGATGAGCTCAATAATGTCACCCCCAAAACTGACCTTCCTTCCCTTCATCCTCCATGTCCAGGGTCAAGCATGGCTTTATAAATGCCATCTGATTGCTGAGAGCTTTCCAATGCCCGGAATCAGCAGTGAAATTAATCCCTGATGAAAATATCGACGCACAGAGAACATAGCAAGTGAGGTGAAGCAATCCGGAAATAAGAGAGGAGGCATTGGGAGAGTAAAAAAAAAAAAAAAAAAGGGAAAAAAGAGCGATAAGCATAATCGATTGGACGGCGTCACCCCCAGTGTAGCCGCTGTGCTGAGGGGTTGGATGAAAATTAATCAACTACAACGCTGACGAAACGCTGAAACGATGCGAAATTCATAGAAAACTGCTTGACCTTGAGGTTTGACCTTTATTTAAACTGATCCCAGAGTTCTGCTTAGCTTTTAAATTATTACAAGGCATGAGGATAAAACAGTTTGAAATCGATTCCCTCAATTTAAATGTAATTGACTGTATGGAATTAACCCTTTAATTAAGCATATCAGTTTATAAAAATGTGCCTGATTTACAGTACAGACTGTCATAACATGATGCCACATAACCTTATGGCTGTGGTCTCTGTGTTTAACTCATCTCACACGTGGAAGCCATTATAATTCCATTGGATAGGCCTTAATCCTTGACAATGGCAGGCGTACTTTATATTATATAATATACAGCGCTGACCTTCCACACCCACCTTCCAGGGTTTAAGGAAATAATACAAAACACGCAAGCGTTAATCTTCTCTGCTATGCTTCAATCCTCTGCAGAACCCCGGTGCGGGGAATGTCACAAAGGCGCTGTCGAAAATGCCTCCTGCACATACCTCCTTGGCAACCATGGGAACAGGCAAATAATGTAATAAATCATTCATCATTCATTTTGTAATGCTGAGGTTGAAGAAAAAGGGAAAGGAAAAGCAGGAGAGAGAAAAGCAGTGCAAGAGAATCAGGTGCAACAATGTGTAACGGGGAGTGACAGTCCCTTTTCAAGTGGAAAAATAGCACTAACTCATTTCCCACACAGTGAGTCCTCTTGTTTGCAATATTCATGTCGCTTGACACAATGAAAAGAGGACAATCCCTGTTACTGCTGTATCAATAAGAATAGCTGCAACCACTGTGTTCTTTTTTTTGGGGGGGGGGAAGCGGGGGGTTAAATATAAGAAATGCTGTGAACTAACTCCTCTCCCAAAATGACCCAGATAAGACCGACAGAAACCTGGAGTCTGGAGGGGTAGACCAAAACAGTCCCCGCAAATAAAAAGAGAAGGAGACAAAGATTTGAAGACGGTGAGAAAATAAAAGTTTGTAGAGAAGTAAAAAAAAAAAAAAAAAGTCAGAAAAAAGGGGGGATGAATATTTTAAGAAGCAAGGAGACGAGTAAGAATAGGAATATAAACAAGCTCTCGTAGCGACGGTTCGAACTGTTGACTTGCAGAACAGGGAGTTTTCTGACGTACGTGTGCAGGCAGCATTTGATAAAGTCTGCCTCGGTGTACACCCCCCCCCCCCCCCCCCACCCCCGGTGCTGAAGTGCACCATCAGCTTATTGGGGCAATCATTAGAAAAAGAGAAAACACAAATATGGCAACCGGGGCCGATTTTTTTCCCCGACGTTGTTAGAACATCTGCAGCTGCTGCAGTTCTATTTCAAGAAGCCTCTCCTGGTTGCGCTGAGCTAAGTGCTCGAGTAAGCTGCTAAGATAAGCTGTGTAACAGTGGCCTATTCAATGCAAACCTAAGCAGAGTGATGGTTCATCCCTCACAAAAAAGGCTTTGCTGAGAGAAGAAATTCACTGATACTTTGAAAAGTGTCACATTTTTTTTTTTTTTTTAAGGTTTGGCTTCTCAGGAAATCTGCCCTGATGCACACCATGCTAATATGCTAATGCTGCAGCTCCAATCACATGGAGATAGAAAGCTAGCCTCATTGCCCAACTCAAATTTGCAAATGCTACGCCAAACTAAAAATGCTAATTCGTGCTGCAATATGTCATTTGTCCTTGTGCCTAGCTGGCCTGCAAGTCCACTGAGCGTGGCCCACGGTGTCCAGACTGTCAGCTTCACTCCCTTCTCCTCATCCCTCCCTCCTGGGGAGAGGGGACTCTGACCCAACCATGATGACGCAGCTCCAGTAGAGATTATAGCCCCTGATACAACATTATACACACACTGCCCTTTAACTAAGACGCACAGGCTAGCTGCCAGCTCTGTCAGCCCTGCCTACTCACATTTGTGCAGGAGAACAGCAGGTGGCATGTACATGCACGATACGGAGATGGACAAATAATTGGATCATGCAGAAAAACGCACAAATTGAACATTAAAAAAAAGGGAAAAAAAGGTGTGATAACCATGCAAAAAAAAAAAATCAATGAGCTTTCAACTCGTGTCCATTATGGGCATGCTAAATATCTTCTATTGCCTGTGCTATTTCACAATACAGGCAACGCAACGTGACTGTGATGCAAGCCATGCATGAATAACAGACTAGTTGTGCTAGAAAAACTGGCGACCCTCTGCTCTGGAAAGCTTAAAGCGTCATGCCTCGATCCACATCCAACCAATCAGCGACGTGGACGGTAAAATAAACACTTTGTCATCATCCAGTAGGGTGCAGCCAGAATCACTACCCGGTTGAAAGCTCCAAGCACTCGTGTCCAACTCTATGTGATCTAGTGTTAAATGAGCCTTTTAATGGAAGCATCAGGTACTTTTTTTTAAAGGTTCCAAGGTTAGAGACGTAATGTAATGTGGATTTTCAGTGAAAGTAGCCCAAACAAAAACATCAAAGTTTGATTATTTTTCTTTCTGGTCTGTGCTCACCTTCCTCACTCTTTTGCACAGATGGAAAATACCAGGCTCCATTTAAAAAGAAAAAAAAACTTTTATGTTTGCTCCAAGCTTTGCACATTCGCTATTTTTTTGGGGATAGTGCAGGTATGCATTTGTGTTCTGGCCTGCAGTTGTCAGAATGTCACGCTCCTGGAAGAAACTCTACCGCCACATTATATCGTTTGAAATTATTTAATAAAAAAACATTACTGCGGCTTTAATTGAATCTCGCTGCGACTTTGGGGAGTCATCAATGTCACTGAATGTCTTTGTGTTTCTTTGCTACTTCCTTCTTGGTGCTCTTCCAAGTAATCACCTGTGATGGATCTTTGTGAATGATTGCGGACTTTGAGTGTCGGTGATTGATTGTTTCTCCAATCAGGGGGAAGATGACATATTTTGAAGTTATTTGCCTCCTCTTACCGAATTCCGAACAGTTGGGCAGCACTTTATGAAGTCTGGAATCAGGCTAAGGATTTATTGCAAAGGCTGAAAGAACATGTAACCTAGCACTTTAGAGATTAGCTTTAGTTGGGTTTAGATGGATTCTTTGCACAGATACATGAATACATAACTGGATTGTTGTTCTGCAGCTGAGTTAATTAATCCTGGACAGACTTGGGGAGAATTCAACAGTTCTATTCTTGGCATTTTGTTCGGTGCGTCATTTCACAAGGAAACGGAGGGAAGGGTGAGCGACAGGCTTTGTGTACGTGTGTGTGTGTGGTTGTATTTCCATCCACAGAGAAGGCCCTGAAGGCAATAGCTCAGAACTGTTGCTGTCACACATAAACAATGAGGCAGGATTGGACGACAAAGAGCTCGTGAAAATGTACTCAAAACACCTGAGAGCATTTTCACGACTTTTTCTGGATTGAGAGACTAAATGAGAGGATTGAAGTAAAGATAACGCTCCAATAATGGAATATAAGTTAAAGTTTGGGTCTGGGATGATTCACAATAACCCGTTTTCACACCAGTAACTTGTGCCTGCTGTGGTGTTCTGGTCCCAGAGTCTTTCGCCTTTCCTGCAAAGCAGGAGCCTCCTGAGATGACAATGATCACAAGTGGAACAACATGCGAAATGATCCCACCATCTTGGCAAGCTGGTAATTAAATATCAGCTCTTGGCAAACAAGTATGCAAATGGAGCTTTCCAGACTGTGCTCGCTTCATCCGGCCCCAGAACCCCCCCCGCCTCACCCCTGCACCACTGATCAGTGGAGAAGGCAGCGCCAGGTCCTGCTGTTTGCGATTGCTCTGAAAGATATTATTAACCTCGTCTCCGAGGCAGATCGGATCAGCGGGATCCCACTTTGAGGCAAATGTTAATGCTGATGTTCGGTCCAAGTGGCATAAAGGAGGCGAAGGCGTCTTGGGAACGCGGCTGCAGTGACGCAGGATTCGAGTTGGACAGGCGGCGGCGAGGGGTGTCGGGTAAAGACAGGGGGGGGACAATCTCATAAATAGCAAAGGCTCATGATTCCAAAGGTGTCAGAGGCCAAGTGGATATATTTCGATTGGCAATGATAAGACACGTGGGCCAGGATATGAAGAGGAGGGATATTAATTTTCCCATAAACCCCATCGCTTTGTGGCAGCGCTGAAGGGTTTCTGTTAACATGCGGTTTATGAATGCTTAGCGATTGTCCTGGTATGAGCTCAGCCACTATGTGAAGTGTGGCTTCTTTGTGTAGCTGAAAGCCTTATTTAAAATGCCCCACTGAACGTATTGCACCGGGATTGCAACATGTAAAAGCTGCGATGCATTTACCGTTAGCACTTCGTTCCAGGGCTACCTGAATGTAAAATAACTGGATCATTCAAAATCCCATTGGCTCAGGTTTGTTTTCCAGTTCACATCAAACCAGGGAAGAACTTAGAAGCTGTCGCTGGTGCTTAAACAACAGCAGACACTTCAGCCAATTTGTTTACTGAGAATCTTCCCGTCACTGGCACAGAGGGATTTATCAATCACAGAATCGCCGGCTGCAACATGTGTTCACTCAACGCCTGCGCTTTCCGAAAAGTAGAAAAAAGATGTGTAAATATCTGGAGATAGGAGCATGAAGGGTGATGAAAGATGGAGGAGGGCGGTGCAAAAAATATTTTGGGAGAGAGATGTATAAAATGACAGAAATACCCAGAGAGACAAATCATTTAAAGGAAGCGATTTGTGAACACGTTGAACACAATACGATGCTCAAGATGATAATTTGGAGACATGAGCCAATTAAGGTGGGGTAGATGCATTCGACATGAAATAATGCATGTAAGATCCAACTGCAGAGGTGAAACGTCGTTTTGCTAATCAGCATTACTGACTACTGATGAGAATTACTGGGTGTCAATGTCAGCGAAAACTGAGAACCCAATGAATTAATCCCTGCATCCCTCTCCCCGTCTGTTTCCCCTCAGTTGATTCAAAATAAAGTCTAACAAAATGGAACAGGAGGAAAAATGCATCAGTGATCAGCTCTGAACAGGAAAAAGTGCTGTGACACAAATCAGTTTTCAGACAAGAGAGATAACAAATTAATTATAAATGAGGAACTAACTGCTCGTATCCATTACTTAAAGACAACTTTATTAAGTAGTTATTTAAATAAAAAAAAACTGATGAATCATTATAAAGCCTTCCGTTTATTTAATGGGTGACTATATGATTATTTACTAAAGGAAAACTGTTATTTACTACGTCCATGTATCTTCTCCTGGGTCGGGCTCTAGTTCCATTCTCAGCATCCTTCTACAGATATAGTCCCCGTCTCTCCACTGGACATGTCCAAACCATCAAAGTCTGTCCTCTCTGACCTTATCTCCAAAACGTCTAACCTTCACTGTCCCTCTTATTGCCTCATGTCTAATCCCATCCAACCTGGTCGCTCCCAAGGAGAACCTCAGCATCTTCATCTCCTCCACTTCCAGCTCCGCCTCCTGTCTTTTCCTCAGAGCCGTCTCTAAGCCGTCCATCATGGCTGTCCTCACCACTTGTCTCGTAGACCTTTCCTTTCATGCTCACTGACACTCTCCTATCACAGAGCACACCTGGTACTTTCCTCCAAGTGAATTAGTTCTTAATATATCTAGTCCATAGTGTCCCCTTTGTGCTCTCTCAAGCTAAGTGGTGTCTGTAGTGGTGAATGCATTATATATATTATATTAAATAGACCCCCGTTAGGCATAATCAAGTGCAGATTCATGATTCATCAGCGGTGTTCCATAGTTGTTCCTCATCAAGGAATCATTATATTTTTTTAGCATTAGATCAGGCCTTCTTCATTCATTCCTCATTTCTTCCCTGGTGACTAATGTTGATGTAAATATATCATCCTCTGCTGAAATGAATAAGAGAAGAAGAAGCTTTTCCCACTTCTAACGAAACAATATTTGATTCAAAGCAGTTTTCGATGACATGCTTTGTATCCAATCTGTCCAGCAAGATTTCACTCGGAAGAAGCCCAAGGATAAAAAAAGAAATAGGCGTTGGTGCTGTGTGTCCCCTCAACCTCACCAACATAATCGAACGCCTCCTTAGATAACTTTTTCCACACACAGAAATGAGACGTTAATGATTAGCTATCAACAAAACAGAACTTTCCACTGCTCTAATCTAATGAACACAGAGCAATCGATATGAGATATATATAATTTAACAGGAGCCACTTTGAAATGAATGGATGGATGGATGTGATGTGAATTAAATGCACAGAAAAAACTTTTCCTGTCAGGCTGGTAAATGAATTGCAATGCCCTTTGTAAGAGTTGCCCCTTTGACCGGAGACACGCTGCATAATGTCACACACCACCTTATATAAGGAATCAATGGCGCTCCTCCGTATTTTGGTCTCCTCTGCCTTTGGTGGTTTCCTCCTCTCAAACCACTGTTGACATTTGGCTCAAAGTATATTGATTTATTCTTAGAAGTGGGGGCATACAGATACCTTGAATTGTGTGTTGGACAGGTCAAGGGGGGGGGTCTTTAAAAAAAAAAAAAAAAGGTTGGAGCTTTTCACCATCGTTCATGTCAGGTTCATCAGACCTCGATACCTGGATACACCGGATTTATTTACCTTGGGAACGTGTCGCACCTTTTCATCTGTAATGCATTGCATTGCACACAGTCTAAGTGAATTTTCCCTCTGTCGAAAAAGTATAGATAAACACCTTCAAGGACAAATTAAGCTCCTGAATTTATACCTGCAACTTTAACGGTTTTAAAAAGCAAAAAGATTTAAGGGCTAGTAGTTTGAAAAAGGAATTCTTAGGTGTAGAATTTCAAGCAGCATTGAATCATTCCACTATACGACTGCTCCCAGCAGCTTGTCTCTTATTGCCTGTAGTTCATTCATTTAGCTGACTGAGAACATCTCTGCAATGGTAGCTCAATTGACGGCAGGCAGGTGAATACGTATATGAGCCTGTCTTGAATAATGAATCTTAATCAGGGACATTCATTGGGGTGTTGGAACTCCCATTGTCAGGCAAAGTAATGTGAATCCAGCACCTCAGATAAGGAATAAAAAAGGAAATTCATACGTAAAGATGTGGAAGTTTGGCATCATTACATGAACGTGTGCATTAGTCTAATGTAAAGTAATACGAGGAGCAATTATGAAGATATGGATGGAGACTAATATTGATTTTATTATAGCAAAATGACTCCGTTTGGCTGTTAGTGTGCGCCTTTTGTTGATAGCATGGACAGGGAGGGAAGAGAAGATCACAGGATGGGGGTCAGCAGCACAGAAGGAAAGCTGTGGATGGAGACTCAATAGAGTCCGCCACTGATTTATCTGCATTCATTTCATGTCACATATACTGTTATCTCCATTGTAAGTTCCCTGCTAGCAGCCTTGCTGCCTTGAATATGCACGCTTTTGTCCGGGTGCAGCGAAGGAGAGCATGGCGACAAACAGGACTGAGAAAAGTGAGAACCGGGTGACTGGATGGGCGGGATGTCACGATGAGAAATCCCTACAGGTGGGAGAATAGGTCCACTGAGGACGGTGCATTAAACAGACTGTTTAAACAGTATCTCTTAAGCAAACCGTAATGTTTAATTTTCTATTTGACAGATGTCTATTTAAAGTATAAGGCTGAGCCGCGACGCCCCCGTCTCTCCGTATTCATTAGGACTGCTGGGCTGCAGATGTAACGCCTTTAATTAAAATATGTGTTCTATCAAAGAAGCGCCGTGTCCCTTGGATATCAAACTTTATTACTTTTTAAATACGATATATTAGGAAAAAGTAAACTCGCTGTCAGTTCTCTGTGATAAAACAAACACGGAGAAAGAGAGCAAGAGAGAGAGAGAGGGGGAGAGGGAGAAGATAAGAAGAGATCATGAGGAAATATGCAAATGAGGATGTGAATACAGATCAGACTTCCTCTCTGTAGGAGATGAATTCATTTAACTCTCGTCTGCATGCTGATGAACAACAACAAGGTGTCTTTTTGGCTCTGGCACCGTGCGAGACGTGTCTAGGAAGCTTTCACGGTCAGTCAGTAACGCCGAAAAATAACATTAATAGAAAGTAAAAGGTTAGAAGTTGCTTCTTGTCTGTTCAAATTGTTTCTATCTTCTACGGTTTATTTCTTTTCTACAATTTGCACCACAGGCTGCTAACAAACATCTCAATCATTTACAGTTAATGCATTCTCATCATTAAAAAAAACACACACACACGTTCTTACACAGGATATATGAGAGGAAACGAACTGAATGGCGGCTTGCTAAGGAAAACACTCGCATAATAAATCCACAGGTGTCTGGAAAGAAAGTCACAAATTACCGCTTCATCAGCTCAGTAAGAGTGCAGTAAGACCTCATGTGTTGAAGTGCAGTACAAATACACACAAAGGCACCTGCGTCACTCTTTCACTGTGTTTTCAGCATACTATTATTTCATTTCAAAGCCCCTTTGGAATGTATATAATTGTTTAAGCTTTTGTCACACCCACCAGAGTGTGGTTAACAAAAACATGTTTTTCTTCTGCTTGCTTTTCATTTCCTCCTTTCAACTGAGCTGCAGTTCTTTCCACTCGCCTTCCCTCAAGTGTTTCGGATGGCAGCTTCACTCAAAGGCGAGAACAGCTGTCCCCAGGCCACCTTCAAGCATTGACAGAACGGTCACAGGGAAGAACTGGGGGTTTATGGTCCTGAAGTGTAAAGAGTGGTCCCCTAAATCCCTGTGGCGAGAACCTACTATATCCTTTTAATGAGATTCTAAGTGTTGCAGGCCTGCAGGCTGATGGCCAGAGGCAAGAGAGTATCCCAGCTTGCCATACATGCAGCGGAAGTCCTTGGTGGTGTATTGGCACAAGGCATCATCAGAGGGCCTTTGAACCTCCGGACCACATTTGTATTTATTTCCACCTGGCAAAGGTGTCTGAATGCATATTGCATTTTCTCTGAACTTGCTCCAGGGATTTAATGCAATAGGCAGCATACATTATATCAGCATGTGGCACAGCCGAGTCAATTTTGTAATGTAAACAGTAGGAAATCCTATTTTCATCTGTGACAGTGTCATTCTATGTGAATAATTGAGCTGCAAGTCTTAGCCGAAGGTCCATCAGGTTGGATTCGGACCCATATGCATTTCTCTTCTTCATATTGCATAAATGTGGGATGAACCCTGGGGTGGTGCAGCTATTTAACAGCATGGAGCATATTAATTAATTACCAACTTCCTTATGGTATTCTAATGGTTCAGAATATTGTGAAGTATAATATAAAAGTGGAATAAATAAGAATTTTTTTTAGCAAACAAAGCACAAGTTGAATTGATAAGCCATTTGCACAATTTATTCAAAAAAGTTATAAAAAAGCGCTGGATAGCAGATCTAATTAAATCTACAGGTTCCATTAAAATGTAAACAGACCTGCAAAGTGGACGCTAATGAGATTTATGCAGAACAAGCTTGCATTCTCTGCAAAGTGTGTGAGGACAAGAAAAGACATTCCTTTATTAATCCCACAGGGCAAAATTCCATGACATCTGCCATAGTGGATTTCCAACTGATTATCAAGCCAACAGCACTGGAAAATTGTAAGGAATGCATCAGCATCCACTCTGTTTGGACTCTTGCAACAACCGCATGGGCTGAAAGTTGTTTCTGAGTGTCAGGATTTAAAAGGTGAATGAAAATGGACCTAGAAATACAGGCAAAGTGGTAAAATGACTTGCCAGTGCTCTCCCTGATGTCTGCTGACAGGGGTCACTTTGTAAGAGCCAACTCAGAGTGGATTTGTTGTCATCTCCAAGCACAGTTGTAGAAGAACTGCTACACCAAGCAGCTGGGAGAGGGGAAACACATCACTCTTGAGAAAAGATGGCTGTTGCTTGGGCTGGCCATATGCCTCGGCATCTGTGACTAAGGATGAATGCTGCTGTGCACGACAAAATAAATCCTATAGTGACCAGGGGTCTCTATTCTACACCAGTGTGTGGGATCCACACTAAAAGAGAAAACATGTAAAAGCCAAAAATGGCTTGTGGAACATGAAGAAACTGCAACGACGTCACCCAGAAATAACATCAATAAACAACTGGAAGCGTAAAGAAGTCGAGGGGGGGGGGGGGGGACCTCAGTCTGTTCGCATATTTCTGTGGCGATGCGACAGCAGCGAGGAAACCAAGCATCCGTCATGTGGCTTTATGCACGAGTCTCACTGAAGTATTTACACACTCACACCTTGCAGAAATGATTGCAACAATTAGCACCATCCTCAACCCCCAGGCTATAATTTTAAATAGCAGTTAGATCGGAGAGCATAAATTATCTATTTAATTGTTTTTGCTTTGTGAACTTGATCCACGTGATGAGATACGGAGAGGAATAGAGAACCGTCATTAGGGGCGTTTCTGGATTTCACAAAGCAGGTGGTGAGGATGACACCTAAAATAACTTAATCTGTACTCGTGATGAGTTGGCTTCTAGCTTTTCAAAATGAATATGCCTACTATCTGGCATGAATGTAATAACATGGATCAACAATCAGCATTTTACAATAACTCCAAAATGCTTGAAAGAATGGGTTTAAATATAGGTGCAAATGATACTGAACTGAAGTTGTCACAACTTCATTTCCATTTATTTCGCAGAATTGTGTCCACGTTTGTTGCACCTACATCACATTTACAACGCAAACAACATCTTAAACACATACACCTGGTTGGGATGTAGCCACTCAGGAGCCCCTAACCAATATACTCAAATGCAATCACGCTCTATGCAAGCAGTAATCAAATCTCGTTAGTGCAAATGGAGCTCAACAAGCCAAAAAAAAGCAGGTCTGCTTTGAATATGTCCTGACCAGAGAGCTGCAAGGCTCGCGAACAAATGGGATTAGAGTCTGGAGCTGCTGCAAACACACTGGAGCAAAGTTCAATGCTGCTGCAGGCAAACATGCAATTATACCTCACTCACAATATAAAATGATTATGAATCACCGAGAATCAGGCAAGCCATGCTCTAACCTGTCAGCCAAGAAACTGCATGAAAGGGGATCCAAGGCTGGCACGAGTTAAAATGAACAAAATAAGAGGATTCATTTTAGTGAATATTTATCATAACATATAAAAGAGATGGAAGCATTAATTATGAAAAGCTGAATAATTGAATAGCAAAATAGGATTTATGTCATACTATAATGTACATTCTGCAAGAGGAAAATTAATTCTCATATTTAATTTAACATGACTTTTTTCATGTTTCTTTTTGTAATCTTGTGGCACCAGATTTATTTTATTTTTTTGCTCTTGGTTCAAGGGGGAAAGGTCGAGAGTGCTCGCCTCTGCAGAAAAGAAATAGGGTAAAGTGTTGGCAGAGAGAATCAAATTATGAATAAATAACCCGACATTCTGTCAGCCTGGGGATAAAACACCCACTAATAGGTCCCCCCACCCACCCGGAAAAACAAGACACAAACATAAATAAAATGTTATTCACCATTGCCCGAGACATATGGCCACATCGTCCTCTAAATATCAGGTCTGTCCGGCTCTCACAACCTGGACTGTGGCCTGAACCGTCCAAAGATTGCCTCCGCGAGCGTGCACACACACACACACACTTGCTCTCGTACATGTTCACATCCTCTTTCTTCGTCTCTTTTTCGACCTATTTTCCCGGTGTCTTCGCTCCCCCCCCCCCCCCCCCAAAATCCTTCCTAATAAATATTTATGTCAGCTCCCGTGTGGCAGGGCAGGGCTTACTCACAGCCAAATGATCCTCACAGGGAATAATGAAGCCGCCGGGATGCAGGTGAAAGGACACAGGGAGGCTTATGTGACTTGGTGCCTTGTCCAAAATTTAACACCCGCGAATGCAGATTGGAGATATTGGAGAAGACCTGAGGAATTACCCTCATAACCCGGGAAAGACGAGGAACGAGGAGGTAAATGTAATGAGGGCATCAGCCCATAAGGGATTTAGTGCACAAACAGCCACATGTTTTCGTTATAGATGTGATTAAGTCGTGAATACATCATGCATATACCTGCTGGGAGCATTATAACTTTCCTGCATGTAAACCACAGGCTTTCGGTTTGTTCATTGACTCAGTAATGTCACTCACGCAAGCCGCCCCACTCTAAGTGCCAGAATGATCAATACAAAGGCATTAGCAAGCATCCATCCGCAACAGGAGAGCAAAGAACTCAAGCGAATTAAAGACCGGTGGTTTGCTTTGTATGCAACCGTTCCCAAATGAGACATGAAAAAAATACAAACGGCTCTCACGGGCAGGTTTGATGGACACAGCGGTCGGCACTTTCTAATCATTGAAAAGATCAATACGCCACACATAGATTCCAAATATGGGCAGCAACAATCAACGGTGCAGGAAACAACGCTGATATTGATCCCTGTGACCTTTGAACTAGTCATTTTTACTTTGCTATGAAAAGGTGCATCTCCACAAACCTGTGGTCTAAACAAGTTTGTCTTTAATCTACAGGGGATTTTCAGGATTACAGAGTAGTACAATCTCAAATGTTTTCTTAATCATCTTTAGTTTATGTTGACTTTATTGATTACAACGGTTGCAGCCCCGCCCCCCATGGACATAGACAGACACAGACAGACAACCTATTGTTTACAGTTTTGACCATCCAGCACTTGTTTGACCTGCAACGCCGTCGTGAAGAGTTGCACGGTGGTGTAGCGGGTTGCGGTGTCACCTCACAGCAAGAAGGTATCGGGCTCGAATCCTATCTGTGCAGGGTGTCTGTGTGGGTTTCCTCCAAAAAATGTAGGTCAATTGATCACTCTAAATTGTCTGTGGTCTGTGTGTTAACGGTTGTCTGTCTCTGTGTGTCCCCGCGCTGGAGACGCATTGTGGACGAGTCCCGCCTCTCGCCCGTAGCGAGCTGGGATAGGCCCCAGCAACTCCCATGACCCGCAAATCGAACAAAAGCAGAATAAAATGGATGAATAGCTGAGGTTAGCGCTAGAACTACCAATGTGAAGGAGGTAAACGTTTTGGTGTGTACTTGTGGAGAGTTCATTCCTCTTCAAAAACGCATTGAAATTAGAATAGAAAAAGAAAGTGGACTTGAATTCAGCAGCAGCCGGAGATCATTCAAGATTCTGCTGTTGCGTTGGACCCATGTGGCAAGCAGGGCGCTGAAATGGAAGACTTTCGCTTTACCATTCGATCTATGTTCCAAGCCCTGAGGGTCATGGGTTTTGGGTAGTGACCGAAATAATATGATTGCGGATCCAAGCGGCCAGAATGAGCTTTTTCTGCAGGGTGTCCAGATTTCTCCCTTAGACACAGTGTAAGCAGGATTTACAGGTGCATTCCACCTGGCAGGGGACGAGGACGAGGAGGCTTGAGTTCATTCTAGAGACCCCCCCCATACTGGAGAGAGTTTGGACTGCCGCTGTCACATGGCCCCCGTAGAAGTTGGTTTGGATAGATGGATGAATGGATGGCAGAGAGTAAATAAAGCTATTCACAGGGGCACAGGGACTGATCGCTGGTGAATCACTTACAATACATACAACAAAGGAGTGCTTGAAAGCGACTCCCACACGAGTTCCTCTCCTGTAAAATGACTCATCTACAATGCAAATGATTCATCTACAATTCCTTTGTGAATGTCCCACACCGAGACGCAAAAGGTGTACTACCCTTAATACAGCTGTCTCCTTGTGCATTAATTTGCCCTTGTATCGGAAATGGTTGCCAGTACAGCTCATATGCACACAATACTGAGCTGGGGGAGGCCACAGACACAGCAAGGCCAAAGGCCAGATTGTTTGGAAGGCACCTATGGAGCCCCAGGAGGGCCACTGATGAAGCCGTTATTATGCCACGTCCTTGCTGTCCAACAGCTTCCTCTGCTGTCACACTCACACACGTATTCATCGGGTTGAACTCCCAACTGCGGAAAGGTCAACGTGTCAGTGCAACACAGAGGTTTGCAGACATAGACAAGTCACCACTGGTGTTTTACTCTGTGCCTCTGAGAACACTTTCTAAAAGAAGCATTTGAGTTGTTATTGTAGAACAACCTGGTGTTAAAATGCAGGGGTTCCTCTACCTGTGTGTTATCATGAGCTTAATTATATATACATATATTTGTTTTAAGACTGCATTTATGTGCATCTTAAATCAGCTTATATGGTTTGCCTTGGTTCTACATGAAGCCTTTCAAATCCAGGTTGAGGCCTGGTGGTTTTCGCCACCTCAGCAGCTTATTGTGCTTCTTGTCCTTGGCAAAGAAGTGTGTTTGTCCTTCCATTGTGTCTTTGAGGGTTTATTAATTACAAGTTCAGTAATAAAATTTGATTCAACGAATATTTGCTCATCATTTTCTGTCAGTTTTCTTTCCTTTTGCCTCTTTCAGGGTCAGTCGTGACATAAAACTTTTTTTTAATTTAATGTTCTTAATTTAATGAGGTTGAGTTCACATCAGCATAACATAACAGTCCAATGGGAGCTCGAGGAGTGTTAGTGACTGATGACATCACAGAAATTAGTCATATTTGTTCCCGAAGAATTTGAAGTAGTCCGTCTCTTCGGCTTCCTTTAGGCGTGTTAACCCGGATCAGATGTGTTACTGAGGTTTCCCCCTACATTGTATGCAAAGGTCACTATGTCACCAACAAAACTAGACCACAGCAGCAACCTGCAGCCATAAGTACCAAATATTACCCAAGGAGAGACGTGAACTAGACTAGAACCTGTCAATCAAAAGCATTATCTAATTGGCCTTGAGTGTATCTAAAACACAAAGTGAGTCGCCCTGGTGTTGAATGAGAGTAAGAGAGAAAAACTGCCGTCCTGCAGATACATGTCATGTCTGGTAAGAGGAAGTGAAGGCTGCCTTGACAGAGCAATATAATTTGGAACCAATTTTGTGGCTGAACTCGATATATCTCCTTTTTCCTTCCGAGTGAGTGGAAATATCTGCCACTGTCATTCTTAGAGAAGAGGTAGGAAATGAGCCGTGGAAAAGATGGATTTGGAAGATGGGATGGTTTTAGTGTGTGCATGTGTGTATGTAAGTGCATGATAGAGAGATGACTTTCACATATGAGCATCAGAGACCATTCCGTGAGAGACTTTGGCCCCATGCATGTCTTAGTAGTAGTCGGACAAGTAGTAGTACGACATGTATAGTATTACGTAGTCTTTAAAAACTAAGAACATTTGTAGATGTGTCACAGGTGAAAAAGAAAAAAAAAAGAGTTTGGGAGAGTGTTCTGTCATCTATGAGGCGCTGACATCCCTGACGTGAGACTTTGGTGTCAGCCATCATTGTCTTGTCACGTCAGCCATGATACTGCCGGCACCTCCGTCAGCGATCTCCCGGCTGTCAGGGAGGCAGAGATGATACTAGAGGTAATGATTTTCCCTGTAAAAGAGAGCTGGAAGTTTGATGAACCTTTGACTTTGATCTGTCTGTGAAAAGAGAAGGACGTGTGGCGAGAGGTTGAAAGTACAGGAAGCAAATTTAAGAGGGTGGAAGTGAGTGGGGATGTTGACTCTTCTATTTGGGGATGTCGCGAAGCAATCAAGAGAATGTACTGCAAAAAAAAGTTGGATTTCAGGAATTTCAGTAAATCGGAGTGAGGAGGTGGTTGAAGACATGGAGGATGGGAGGAAGGAGTCAGGATGTCAGGTAAGAGAAGCAAGGAGACAGGGTGTCAGCGTGGAAGAGCATGAGATAAAAGGAAGGCAGGATGAGAAAGCCTGATAAGCTCCGACCTCCGACCACGTCTCGGAGAATAGCCTCCTGTTCATTAGGAAATTCGTATGTCAGTTGCCGCCTTGCAGTCTGTGAATGTG
>NC_090918.1:8142593-8219644 GCF_040956055.1 Brachionichthys hirsutus
AGGGGTTCTAATAACGTTATAAGTCAGAGGAGTTTGTTTCACGAGGCCGTAACTCTCCATCATCATATTCTTTCTTTTTCCGGGCCGTCCGAAATGACCTTGCTGATCTGATCTGGAGATTAGAGATTAGATGAGCAGGGGGTTGGGCATACAACTGGGGGGGGGGGGGGGGGGGGGGGGGATTTAGATCTACGGTTTTAAGCAGGGATAGCAAAGAGAAAAGAACGGTCTTAAAAGATACATTAAAGCTGAGCCGCAATGGTATTGGGAGATGAGAGAAAAGGAAGAGGGAACAGTCCTGGAGTGTCGGCCGTGCATGCTTGTTTTTTCTTTGCATGCCTTCGGCTAGAAGTGGCGGGAGGTCTTTCCTTTTTATTCCAGTGTGGCCGTTAATCCCTTAATTGTGCTTAATTGCCTGATGGCTTTAACTGATGCCCTTGATAGTACAGGAGGATCGACCCTCCTGGTCGAGTCATAAAAAGACCCCTGGCCGGGCTGAAGATGTGTGTGCAGGAATTCACAACGGGCAAAGGGAGATGATGGAAGAGCGATGGGATCTTTAAGTGTGTCGCCAAGCATGTGGAGGGGTTGGAAAGATGAGTTGGCATTATAGATAATGAGCTTGTGTGTGTGTGTGCGTGTGTGTGTGCGCGCGCGTGTGTGAGACAAAGACAGAAAAGTGAGCAGATGTTCGCTTCGCAGTTTGCTCCTCAAATTCACTTTTGCTCCTTCTTCTTCTTCTTATCTAATTTTTTCTCGCAATAATGATGAGGGGGTTGACACGGCGGTGGGCCGCTCTGTTAACCAGCTTATGTAACCGTGCCCCCCCCCCCCCCCCCCCCCCCCCGGCGGCTTGGAGGATATGCTGACAGCACGCTTTCTCAGCGTCATTAGCAGAGTTACTGGCTCCAAAACAAGGGGAGGAGCGAGGGAGGAAAAGAAAATGAGGAAGTGAAGTGCGACTCGGGAAGTTGGGAGTGGAGCGACGGCATAAGCACGGATGAGAGACGACAAAGGGATAAGGGGAGATAAAGGGCGGATGCCAGCTGTGGGATCTCCAGGAGGCTTGTCCCACGTCTCCCTGGCTGAGCGTTTACCTCAAATACTATTGACACACCTGTGTTTTTACCTTTTTGTACATTTAATCAATTTGTACTGCAGCAGCGGGTTCACCTGTTCCACCTATTGTTTCTGTTTCCTCAGAGGAGATGGACATGAACGAAAAAGAAGAGGGGAAAGAAATGCTCGTCTCCCATTGGGTGTTTGCACAGCACACTATCCCCACCTCCCATCGGCGGCAAGAGAAAAGCATTTCACATGCAAATAACAGTCGGCCTGTGTACCGAACCTGCGTTCATTAGAATAACACGCAACCCTGCATCACAGGCCACGAACAATGTCGCGATAGACCCGTCAGATAGCGCCGGAAACATCAAACCCGTGGCGGAAAGCGCTCGACAGAGGAAGCCGTCGATCGCAATTTCTGAACTCCAGCGACCTGTGAGGATCGGATCGTAACGAGACAAGACGCAACAATGGCCTCGTGCACATTCTGAGGTGATGAACAGCCTCCGTAACGAGTCGTCAGTGATCCACAAACCCTTTGAGATGCATTTAAAGAGAAAATCCAGAGCAGGAGTTAAGTCAGTTGGCAGAGTTGATGTAGAGAAGCTAAAACACATACAGAAATATGTTTGTCAATCTGTTTATCTCTCTTTTGACACACACACACACGCGCACACACACACACACACACTCTGACTATTTGGTGATTTTCATACAAGCTTGGCTTCAAGCTGAGCACGATTGGTGGAAGGCCCAGTCCGCCGAGCTTCAAGCTCAGGGCCCGGATAAACATCCGCTGGGCAAAGAACAGAAGACGGAGGAGGCGGATGTGGGAACAGAGAGCATCTCTCCAACACCTCTGCCACCAGCAATAGCAGACGCTACAAAAATCTTGGCCCTCCTCATCCTCGAGTGTTGACAAGACGGTTTGTTCAAGAAGGCTTAAGGAAGTGAGGACGGGTAAGGACTTTGCAAACGTAAAGAAAAAAAAAAGACCATGAAGCCGACATTTGCGCCGCTTTTCCTGTTTGAAGCAGTGGATTAGACGTCGCAGCCTTGGGTTACACTCAGAACTCTGACAGCTTCCAGTTCTACTTTACATCTAATCTCGTCCTTTGCCACTCCTTCTCGTGCCCTCTCACCCCAGGTAGACGCACACAGACAAATTTGGGTCTTTCCTTCATACTTTTATCCCAGATCCTACGGCATCGACCTTCACGCCTTTTCTCTTTGCCAAAGTCTCTGCTCCGTCTCTCTCTCCCTCCAGAGGGGTGTTTCTGTGGGACGAGTGCCATGTCATGGTTTATGGTTATGTAACATCTCTGTTGTTTGTCTGGTTGTGTGTGTGTGTGTGTGTGTGTGTGTGTGTGTGTGCGTGCGTGCGCGATCCTCGCCGTCTGCGCTGCACTTGGCGTCTCAGGCAGATAACAGGCTTAACTTCGACGAGCCCCCAAATGACTCGGGGCAATTCAGCGACACGCTTTCACCTGAAAGCCGCAGAAACATCTCACAGCGCTGCTTAGCACAGAGAGCCGATACTGCTGGGATGGTGAAACAGAACATCACATAAAAGTAAAGGTGTACCTAAGGAGACGTTAAACAACAACTGAAGGCGTTTTCAAACTATTGTCCCGAGTCTTTTCAGAAAAAAATCCTAATTTATCAACGCCATGCAACTACGCAAAAAAATAAACTATATATGTACTATATATTGGTGTAAAAACCAGGAGCGAATGGTAAATACAGTGAGGCAACAATAATCAGCTTTAATTGTAGAAAAAGTATCTTATCCTCACGAAAGTCAAATGTCTAAAAGTTAATAAAACTAGAATATTTAAACCATCTATGAATGACTGGTGTTTCTGCAAAGGAAGCGTCACTGTAGAAATTAGCACGGGGTCATTGACCCTGTTGGCATCTGCTAAAATACCAGACAAAAATTCACTTTATATTTTGTGTATCACACTTCTTGGGCGCCTCGCAACAAATTCCTGCTGCCGACGGACGCCTGAGCAGAGAATTATTTCTACCAATAAAAAAAAAACACTCTGCATGCTCGGTTGTGTCTGAGAATGCAAAGCACATTTAGTCAAATAAGACATTCTGCTCAAGCGCGCAGAGTACAGCGTGGATCAGGGTCAGATCATCAGCAGCATGCTGCTGCTGCTGATGATCTGACCCTGATAAGCAGGGTTTGCTGCTAATGATTGTCAGAAACCAAAGTCAACCATTTTAACTGGACCTCTCAAAGCAGGTTGAAAACTGCTCCAGTGTAATTCATAACAGGAGCCAAACAGGCTCGATGCCCCCCCCCCCCCCCCAAAAAAAAGCTGAGGGCTACTATGCATTGGCTTGCTGAACATCCAAGCGGGACACAGAGAGTCCGAGGTGTGAGAAACACTGCTGATTGTCTATTCCGTGTGAGGTACGATGCCTGTGTACTTGCACCTTCTGCAAAAAGCCCGGGTGTTTTCCGAGCTTCTTTAAAGTGGCACACTGCAGGCGAACCAAATATCCCCGAGGCTGAAGGTGAAGGGAAGGACTTAAAAACGGCACAGAGAGAATCGATTAGGACGCACGCTTATATAAGCACACGAGAGCCCCCAGACATTTCCGGGTCGCTACTTGCAAGCAGTTTCCAACTCACAAATACATTTCTCTAAAAAAAAAAAAAAAAAAAACTCTCCCTCTCCCCATTTATCATTCAGTTTTCTCATTTTGGGCCATTTTCCCTCGCCTCAGATCTCTCCCTCCACTTTTCTCCACATCCCAAACCCCTTGTCTCTCCATTATTTTTTCCACAGCCTTCCCCTGCTCTTTCACTCATCCCAGAGTGAATCCTTCTCTTTGAGTTTGATGTATCATTCTCTCTCTCTCTCCCCCCCCCAGCCCAAAGCCTCCAATTATATCTGATGGAATAGCTTCTGTGCCATTGATGTTTACGAAGCCATCCATCCGTTGCCAGGACCACATGCCGTTTTGTTGCAGCGCTGCCGTCACTAACTTGGCGGAGCTGATATACGATATAAAAGTGCTATAAAAAGCTAAAGTAGGGTTCCGGCTGCCAGCGGCAAAAATTAAACCCACCGCACTGAGCCAAGATGGTGAGGAATGTCACTGTCAAGCAAAGTAGAGCAATGACAATGTCCTTAAACTACTTCAGTGACTCTCCTTGGTGTTAGTCTGGAAGTTAAATTTAGCTGGGCTTTTGTGGTACAGCAAATGGTACCAATGTTTCATTTTGATTCAGTGAGGACTTTCACTGATGGAACTCAAAACCAAAATAAAGCTGACGAATAAGAACCCTTTTGACCGTTGGCTCTCTTTGACACGTCTGGTCTAGGAGATTTGATTTAGACGCAGTTCACCAAGGTCCACGTTTCAGGGCACTCTCTGTTTTTGTAAATCACTTGAGATAAAAGCGGCTGGTAAATTATTAAGCACATGCCAGAACTGCACTTGTGATGAAATTCTTTCTTTTTTTAAGAAGCTGCCAGACGTACAATTGATGCCGGCCGCCTGGTAACTGGGTGTAGGTGGTCAGAGATCAGAAGCGTTTCATTCAGATTTCTGCATTAATGCTTTTTTTGAACCCTCTAGATTGATTCTTTCCTAGAATATGGCTGCAAACCCACGTTGGATCCAGTACAGACACTGGATGTGGCATAATGTCCCTGTATTAATATTCGACACATAGCGGCGCGGACCATCTCGGATCTTTGTTCCACTCGTGTTCTCTCCGTTCGTCCTATCTCCACCTCTGATCACTCCATTTACCTCAAAGAGTGTTTGTCCATATTTTCAGTCTGATTTGCATGTGAGACGTCCTCCAAGTCTATGTGGAGTCAGACATGATTGACAAGTTTGTTCACACAAATGAAAACTGGAAGCAGCCAAAGGAAATCCATGAAAGTCAAAGTCTCAAACGCTCAAAATCATGTGACTGTGATGAAGTCTAGAGTGGGAAAAGAGGATTTATAGCTGAATGTGTTTGAGATCTAATGGGTTCATGATTTTAGACTTATTTTTTTTACAAATTTATGATTCTGCAATTTTCTACCAGAAGGGAAACACTAACGGCAGAAGTTAACGACCTACTAAAGGCCAACTGGAACTTCTTAACTTTAAATACAGTTTCACCAAACAATGAAGACTGGCACAGCGTATAATTTGTGAGCTCTGGAAGGGAGGTCATACTGCCCAGTGCTCTTCATCATCACCTCCTCGACTACAGGTTCTGTCCCCCTCTGATCCATAACAATAAAAAAGGCAATTCTAAAGTTGGACAGGAAGGCCATTGATCTCGCCTCATGAAATATCACCTGCGCATCTAGCCACACGCGGCTGAGCCCGCCAATCGAAACTTTGGCAAGCCGAGATGCACGCGTGTGCTACGAGAAGGTCATGACGGCAGTCAGAGCAACCCCAACCCCGTCCGCCGCCCACATTATCATCCAATAAAACTGGAATTATATAGAAAATAGATGGGAGGAAAAATTCCTCTCTTATCCTATAATGTTGTAGAACCAAAGGAAAATCTTTTCACATGCAAATTGAAATCCTGACAGCTTTGAGTCGCCTGTGGAAATGTGCCGAGTTAAGCGTGCTTCATTAAACCCTCTCACATATATACCAGACACCCTAACCCATATAACCCGCCCCATCCCACCCTCTTAGCCTTCAGCCCTTAACAAATGTGCAGGTGCAGAGACACTTTCCTACTAGCTCTAAATACATACCACAGAGATTGTGGGCCCTTGTCGCCTGCAGTGGGGCTTGCTGGCACACTTCTTCCACATAACCGTTATTGCATTAGCTACATAATGTAATGATGGCCGGGGTTTTGACTGTTTGCCATCCTGGAGGGCCTGAAGACACTGTAGGCTGTCAGACAGCAGGGAGACACAAAGTAAGGTCACGAAGTATCGAGGCTGACACACAAGCAAATGATAAAGCAAATTGAAATGAAGTGCTCTGACGCAGCGCACGCACACAAAAAGCATAACGAGAAAGGAGTTGAAGAGGTTTGTTGTGTGGAGAGCTTTATATAAAAACCTGACTGTGTGACTCCGAGTTTCACAGAAAACATTTTGAGAAACCGAATGAAAGTTTACCGTACGTTGATTGCGCTGAACCATAACATAATAATTCCCCTCTGGCATAGACTATCACATTTTTAAAAAGAGATGTTTTATATTTGTTCTTCACTCATTGGGGGGGAAATGGCTTTTGATTATAGCAAATAATAATATTTTTTTTTTATGAGAGAATGTTTCTTTCCTTGTATCTAATAAATCAAAGCCAAACTCCAGAGAGAAAGAGCTTAATAAAAAAAACAGTCCCAGCAGCAGAAACCACATTACTCTCAACAAGAGCCAACAGCAGTCAAAAATGAATCAGTTCTGAATGCAATAAACAATTAAACAACCTAATAAATAAGGAGATGAAAGGATTCACAGTGGAGGATAATAAACAGATATATTAGGTATTGTTTCACAGATAAAAGCGTGAATGAAGGGTCGATCGAATATTGGATGACCCAGTTACTGTTAACGATACCAGGCTGGTAGCAGGCCTGAATTCAGGAGTCCTATAAATTACCCATTTCTCAATCCCTTACCCTCAATATTAAAGTAGTTGCTTGAATCTAGCTTTGTTTTCTCATTTTTAATTATCTTGTATCTCACTTCACACCGAGATTGCGTGCTGCTTAACTAGAAAAGAGACTTGTGAGCCATCCTTAAATGAGTTTAGATAAATAATGTATTCTTCATTCCTTACTTTAAGCTCCGGTTTTCAAATAAAACATACAAATAAAAAAAACTTATGACAAATTCCTATGGAAATCCATGATTTTGAAAAAAATAAATACAAGACACCGCAATCCTAAAGTGCAATTTCACTTTATCTAACTATAAAGACATCACTAGTCAGAATGAAAAATCCTTTTACAATTTGCTTTCACACAAAATGCGGGGAAAACCTGCCGGCGTCATAAATAATTGAAAAGCAATAATGTTTATTGGTAACAGCAGAGGCAGTAATTAGATGGGAAATGATGCTGACACATTACTGCAGTATATTACTCTTCTTATCTCCTGTCCTCAAGGGACCATATTGATCCTTTGAGCACTGAAGTTGAAACAAAGAAACCCCCCCACTGCCCTTTAAAGGGTTTTGCTGTGTCAGAGCGCGGGTGCAAGTCAACTTTAATTGCTCTTTACTTCACCTCTACTGCTCCTCTGGCTGGAAGACACTAAACAGAGGATGGAGAAAGTTAAAAATGAACAAAAGATGAGAAAAGTTGTGGCGGGAGAGAAAACTATAAATCATGTCAAACAAATCTGTTCAAGTTACTCCGAAGAAGCGGGCGGCGATGGGGCGGATTTGTCTTTCATGGAAATTTACTTCCCCAAAATAAATTGGTCGTCCTCTACGTCCACGATTGATGATAGTTTGTAAACTTGACAGTTATAAATGTATTGGCTTTAAAGCTCTAAACAAGTTTCGGCCTCTTAAACATGAAATGGGCGAATATATTGGGGGGGGAAATCACTCTGCATAGTAATGACCGACGATGGTTCAGGGATTTTATCATCCGAGGTGTGAGAATTATGTTATGGCTAGGAGACATTGGGACATACAATTAGCATAATAATGCATTATAAATAGCTCATTCCCAAGGCTGTGTGCATGCAAGGGCTGGTGCTGGAGAAGCAGTGCGGCCTGCTGGAACCCCGCCAGAGTACTCGAGGGGGTACATACAGCCTAGAAAGAGGCTGTATGTACTTCTGTCAAGACCCCCCCCCCCCCCCCCCAAAAAAAAAATACCAAACTAATCCTGGGCAGGACAAAGTCAGACAGTTAGGAAGAGGTCCGCAGCATCCAAACAGGGTAAGAGACAAAAGACGAACCAAACAATCCAGTTGTTGGTTGCATCCAAAGTTTACCTCGGGATGACCATCTCGTAACTGATTGGAGGTCTTGGGGTAAAATGATCAATATATTCAATGACATACCAGTGATTGGATGTATTCCCAAAACTGAAATCCTTAGCATGGCTCTTTCTGCAAATTGCATATTTAATCTTTCAAAATGTCTTTCACCAAAATCTTAAAAAGATAAATCTGATGGGAAAGAACTGAAATCAAAGAAAAGCGAAAAGAAAATTGGTTCTGGTTCAGTTAGAGTGAATAAAATGTTAAATATCTGTCTTAGAAAAGACTACACTGTCAAAATGTAATGACCAAAGGTACCCGGAATTTTATTAAAAACTTATCTAAAAGAAAAAGGACAATGAAGACTAACTAAATATGAGAAGAACCAAATGACAGAAGTCGAAGAGTGCGTTTTAAAAAATCAACATCAGACAGACTCCACTAATGGAATGATTTTTGGTCAATTCTCTCACATCCCATCTCTGATACTCAACATTAGGAAGTAAGAAAGACAAAACGCTCAAAGTTCTGTGCTGCAGGATCAGCAGGGAATATCCACTTTATGTCACATGTCTTTGTACGTGTGTGTGTGTGTGTGTGTGTGTGTGTGTGTGCCACAGTAGTTTGGTGCGCACGAACACTCAGGCATCTTAACAATGACAATGTTTGACACTGAAAGCCTGCAGCCAACGTTCCTGCTGGAGCAGCATCCTGCATCGCTCTGCTTTCCACATGGCGAGCACAGTTAGAGGACAAAAGCCACACAAACACGGACACTGTACAAACATGGTCACAGGAATTTGTGCTAAGGGTATGGAGGACAGAGGCCCGCTCAGCTGGGGAAGGACACAGCTAACATTACATTCACAGCCAGACAAAGTGAGAGAGAAGTGGGTAATGGCAAGTAAATCAGATCGCAAAATTCCAATGAAGCACGAAACCTCAACCTCAGGAAAGTGAGAGCAACAAATATATTCCTGCTTTCTTTGTAACATAAAGCGATGTGCAATTAATTTCAGAAGAAATAAAAAGCAAGCGAAGAGGAGAGGAGAGGCAGGGAAGGGAAGAGGGAGTTGATTTAAAACTCGGATAAGACCAGGGTGATTAAATGTCCAAATAAATGAAATAAATCGGTCTTGATATTTACTTAACGAGAGATATGCTGTACCAAATGAAATAAAAATGAAAAATACTCGTATATATTCTTCTTTACTTTTTTTTTTATTCACGGAAGCTTTTTATATGATCTAAAACGTACTTCTCAAAAGAGTTACCTCTGATTGCTTAAGTGGGTGTTGCATAAGGTACTTACACCCCCCCACAGTCGATGGCAGCTGGCACGCCTTCAGTTTTGGAAAGCATCCATACTGCTGCTGAGTCTCCAAAATCAGGGCATGCTGACCACCATTTACTGTAAGTAAAACGATGGCTGTGGATAAGCACCTCCTATAACCTCACTTACAGAATCCAAAATAACCCCGTAGGTTAAAAAAACAGAACGTGGGTCTTCCCTGAATATCTTTACTTTGACGGATTGAAACAGTTCTATTTATATTGGATGCCTCTTCACGCAGAAGAGATAAATCTCCTTTAATCCCAAACAATGAGCAGTTTTAGGTTTATTCTATTCATGTTTTATTATAATTTTTTGATTTCTTTTTTTGCACTTCCAGACTTTTATTTTGAAAGTTTTGTGATCTTCATAGAGCACAATTGTTCTCCATATGATGGTTGATGATGCTTTGCTGGCTGGTCGATGTTAAATTGTGAGTTCTGTGATAAACCGGCAACCTGCTAAAATTAAACGTGTAGAGGCCCAACTGTATATAACTCCGTGTTCTCTGACCGGAGCCGTGTAATGGTCAATTTTTTTCCAAATCAGTCACAAACTTGCTGGAAAAATGACCACAGCGATGCTAAAACGACCGACTTTCACACAGGCTGAATCGGTGTGACCTTCCTCGTTTTTCCCAATAAATGTTACATTTGAAAAAGGGAACAGGAACTCACACGTACTTGTCGAAACGTCCAGCGACAGACACCGCAGAGTTGTGTTCATACAGCACACACACACACACACACACACACACACACACGGGATCAATGTGTCAACACTACAAAGTCTGGGTGCTCGGCCTCCACGCGCCATAACAAGGTGGGAGATATTGAGTGCTTGGTCTCTGATCCTGGCGGTGGAGGCACAACCTCCGGGGAGGAGGTAAAGAAAACGGAAGCCAGGTGATGGAGACAGGAGAGCCTGGAAAAAAGTGATTGAAAAAAAAGCGTACAGCGAGGGAGAGTTATGATGGGAAGGAATGAGACAGGGGAGACAAAGGTCGTCGAGGCCGAGGAGGGGAGGAGGGAGAGACAGCTAGATGGAAAGGTAGATGAACACTACTAAAAGATGGAGTGTGAGAGAAGCTGCGTGTACGTGCCTGTAAATATGCTACACATTACTAGTCCTACAGACGCACAGCTATACATACAAAAGCGTTATTGCTTTACGATCTTAGCATGGGATGCTACAGCGAATCCACACACACATGCGTTCATTACTGAATTCTGTAAGCAACAAAAGGGTGATCAGTTGCATCGTCCCTCGTCACAAGCCGCTCCTTTGTTTTCATCGCGTTGCCCTTTATGTGTGTGACCCCAGATTTCACAAGTGGATGGATACTGATAGAAGTTACCCAATGCAGAAATAGCCTTTGTTTTTCTTTGTTTTTTTTTTATTGAATCGATGTGTGCACGGCAGCAAACTGGGATTTACATCCTGACGGGTGCAGAAGAGTGTCTTATTTATATGTAAAGTAACAGCGTGGACAAGTACATCGTACGGATGGTGTGGAGAGCGCGTCTTGCAACATCTTTGGTTTTTAATTCGTGGCTATGGGTGCCTTTAATCATAATGGGGTTTCGAGCTAGCATGTGAGGGCTATGGGGGCTCAATCTCTACCATAGTACTAAAAAATAAATAAACTCCCCAGGATATGTTTGATTCTGGGTAGAGTCATTAAAGATGCAGCTTCTTTTTTGGGGGGGTCCAGCATCCTGTGTCTCTGGTCCTCAAACAGAATACCCTCCCCTTCCTCCCGCTGCCTCCTTTTGCATGCCTCCTGTGAGCAAAAGACGCACACGGACATTCAGGTGCGGACGGAAAAGCGACGTGTTCGTCTGAATCTTTCATCCATCATTCATGCAATGTTGTCTTCAGCGGAGAGAATATGCCAGGAGTTGCAGTGAATTAAAAATAGAGGTGGCATCTGCACGAATTTAACAAACAGCCCGAACTGAATGTGCCACACAGTTGTATATCTACAGCTATGTTTGTTTGTGTGCATCGTGCGCCTCGCGCTACACTTGAATTGGACGACTTTGTTTTGTGTATGCCTACACTCTTTGCATCTTTGCTCTGCCGGGAGTAAATATGTGAACGTGTGGCGGGATCCTGATGGCCCGGCGCTGGAAAGAAAAAAAAAAAAATGAAAAGAGAAAAATGAACAGGTCCAATCCTCTGAAGCTGACGGCTGTGCGTTTTCTCAGAGAGAATTTATTTATCACAGATGCCAGGGAAATTAGCATTAAAATGATTGCAGGCACAGACTCACCCCGGATATCTCCGATGGCAGGCATCCAAAATGCTCATGTTTACAGAACCCAAGTGAGAGAGTAGAAAGGCATGGCGGCGTTAGAAAGATGGAGGGAGGGAGAGATGCGACTGTGCAGTATTGAGAGATAAAAAGAAGAGGTAAGATTGGAAAGAATAAAGAAGCCACAGAGAAAAGTGGAGAAAAAGAGATAAAATATGTAAGAAGAAAAAAGGGCAAGACGCTGGTGAATGAGCTTTGCTGTAGAAGGAGCGGAGTTGAGAGATGATAGAGACTTCAGCTGTAAATAAAAATAAAAATAGTGTGTTTCTCCTACATAGAAGGTGATAAAAAAGGTGCATGGGGGGGGGGAAAGCATTACAAAGATATTCTTCCACATATGGGAGAGATGCCGTCTGTGGAGAACAGACGGCGGGAAGACGAAAAATATAAGATGAGATTTTAGTGGTAAAAAAGCAAAAGGGTTTGGAGAGGAATGAGAAAAATGCGGGGTCAATGCAGAGGAAGACATTAAAATGAACGCTCAAAAGAAGAAACAGCAGAGCGGAGAGGAAAGCAAGAGGAGAATTAGCCAGAAAAAGGGCCGGTGGTGCAGCCGAAGTAAGGTGTATAAAAAATAAGCACCTTCTTCTTTATGAATAATTGTTATTACCACCTATCAGCCCTTTTATATTAGCCAGCGTGCCCACAGCGTGCTTACCGCCTATGGGCACACTGCACACAAAGGAGGATTGAGAAACTGAGGGGAGGAAATGCAACACTCTATTTAACTGAGTCAGAGGAAGACATGGATGAAGAGGAGAGGGAGGGAGGTTAAAAAGAGATTGGGCATTTGCAAATCACTTCTGGAGAGCGCACAGAGAAACAGAGCGCGTTGCCATGGTAATAGACACACTTGTGGATGAGTGCATATAAATGGATACAAATGTGAATTCATGTAATTCATTACGAATAAATATATCAATTGAATTTTCTCACTTGTTGCGCGGTTAAGCTTTTGGTGTCGGGGCCTGTCATTGTGATTCCCACCTCTCAAAGCCTTTTATGCTCACAGGAATCCCATCAGGTCGATCTAAAAAGGTAAATCGGGTGTGTGCTCTCATGGAAAATTAATCAAGTCAAAGTTTCTTTCTTTTTTTTTGAAAGAAAAGAGACATTCATAAGGCTTAACGGGTTTGGGTGGGAGTCATTAATGAGAAATGGAAAGCTATTGTGCAGCTAATACATGGCTCAAACTAGATTGCTGTGATATCTGACTGCGGCAGGAGAGCAGCGGAGCACGGGAATATTGCAAAGCATTCTTTATTCTTCAGCTAAACCCACTGGAGATCCATGAAAACGTTAATAAATAAGAAGAGTTTCGAATCGCCCACTTACCCTCTTCATTTATCTTGATTATTTAAGAAACCAAAAGCTTCAACTCGAGTTGTTTTTGGGGCATCCAATCAAGTGAGCAATGGTTCGCCATGCGCCGATAATGTTAGCGTATAATGTTCTCCAAAATGTGCGCTAATAAAATCAGGGCATGCTCTAAACACAGGCTAAACAGTGAAATAAACACAACACAACAAAATAAAAGTCTGCACAAAATAAGCACAAAAGCACGACTTCCATCAAATCAAATCACCTGCATTAGTTTGATTTTAAATGAGATAAAGCAGAAGAAGCGGCGTAAACAATCCCGGTGTATCATATCCTAATTCTGGGACCCGAAAACATTCATCCCTCGCAGGCTTAGACGTAGAATTTATCCTTCTGTTTACCTCCGATTTTACAATTAAGCGGCATATTAAAAAAAAAAAAGTAGAAAAAAACTGTTTAGATAAAAGAGCATGCATGACGAGAGCACAAGAATAGATAAATAACTCAAGGCGGAGTGCACAGCCTCTGCACCCACGGAACGTTCCAGATGTTGGCTGGAAGTAAGAAGATGCGTGAGCACAGTTTAACGCTTTGTTGCCCTGTTTGTTGCCTGCGTTTCATTGCAGGCATTAACGGCTCCACTTAGAGGCTGAAAGGTCGGCCGTGCCGTCCCCTCTCGCTGCAGTGAGGAAGAGGAGGGGGTATTTCTGGGTCACCAGCTGGCTACATTTTCTGCGAACACAGCACTGCCGGACCTCACCAGCTGTTTCCTCTCGCCGTCCAAACTTCCTCTCTTTTTTACACTCTCCTCCGCGCTACATGTAACACCACGGCGTTTCCAGATGCTTGCCTGCGGCTAGAGGAAAATTAACTGTCTCCTCTCTTCCTACGGCCCTACTTATGAGTGTAATTGTGTTCATATATCAATAGAAAAGAGAAACGTGAGACAGAAGACTGAACCATTCGTGCATAGGACGTATTGATCATTAGTGAGGTGAGGGGGAGAAGGACAAACAGAGGAGACGGAGGGAGAGGAAACTTTTTCTTTGATTTTGGGCATTGTGTCTTCGGGATAAAGCGCTGATCACACAGCTCAGAGGAAAAACGTGACTACACCATCCTCCAATTCACTTAATTAGCACTCTGTAACCTTGCAAATTACAAAGAGGGAATGGGAAAAAAGAATTAAAAAAAAAAAGATAAAAGAAGAGGATGAAAGGAGGAGGAGAGAGAGCAAGAATGCAAATAGACCTGGGGAAAGAGTAATTGGACAAGAGTGATAATTCTAATCCTACCACACTTAAATATGCATTAACTGGGATTTAATCCATGAGGCAGCAAATGCATGGAGCCACGGCGACAGTAAATATGTTTTAATGCACTATGTGGCCCTTATTATGCGTGAGTCATTTAGGGTTGCCGTTTGAAGAGATGTAGCATGTCGTCTCTAACGCGTTTACATGGTGGTTTGCGCAGCTATTCGGGCCCAGCAGAGGCAGGGATGGAGGTTAAGATTTGGTTTCGGCGCAATCGATTATAGCTGCGAGCGAGATGAAAACAGTTACTTACAAACGGCATAAAAAGAGCATTATATTGTAAATAAACATCTATACTAATCAAAGAGGTAAGTTTAAAATACATGAAAATGTGATGTTGATGCTGTCCAGCCTTGATATTGATCATCCATGCTACTTAATTAAGGAGAGATGATGCCCAAAGTTTTACTCTCTTAGATATAGAGAGGAAGCAGAAGATCCATAAACGATTGAATCGATCAGAAACTGAAGAGCTGATTTGAACTGAAAATGAGCTTTAATGATTATTAGTTTGCACCTTTATCTGTAACCAATCCTGACTATGGGTAACAGTGTGCATAACTAAGTGAGGCTGGTTGCATATCCTGCTGATTAACTAGAACAGAAACGTGTCCTCCCATATCTGATGGATGCGCTTCATCAGTTCGCCCTCTCCAAATATAATCTTGCTCAACACTTTCTGAGCTCCAGGCTAATCTCTGCACAGTCCATGCATACGGTGCAATTCAGTTTTGGAGACGGAAGAACAAACACGGTCAAGTACAGGGATTTGTGCAAAGAGGTCACACGCACCAACGCACGTAGACAGACGCCAAACTCAGTGAGCTCAAAATCTTGCGCTCGCACAGTAAAGACTCACAGAAGTCAAGCCTGCCTATAGACCGATGTGCGTTGCTGATCCATACGTGCATATATAAATGGGAAAACACTACATAAACTGCACACCGCACACATGGCTAAGCGAGATAGCAATACTGAAATGCAATGCTTGGGGAAGGGGGGGGGAGCAGATTTGAATTGTAAAATAAAAGATCAGTCACTTCCAGCCAAGATTATCATTTCACAGACACACTTTGAGCCAAAAGCTGATACAAAATGGAAAGCACTATGACAGTCGCCAGCGTGCCCTTGAACACACTTCACACTCTTCACAGTCGAGCGAATCTAGTGGGGACGGCTATACCAGGCGCCACCTCGCCATCGCATGCCTCCATTCTTTTTTATACAGGCAGAGGAGGAGCTTCGGTCTTTCACTCATCAGCATTCGCCAAAGCTCAGCCACGTCAAAAGCCGCCACACCTCCACAGATACAAGAGCAGAGGGACTGGAGCAAACGCTTTATGGCGAAGGCAACACTGATCACTATTTTGGAAAGGAATGAGCCCATCACAAGAATAACTCCGGACCATCTGTAATTGCTATTGTAATGCTAAAGAAAAAAAAAGAAAAAAAATCCATGTGAAAACAGCATGAGTGGAGGAAGAACTGACACAAGCACAGAGATGAAGAATAGCACCTAACATGAAAGGGATCCGGCACAACAGCGAGGATGAGGAACGGTTGGAATTAGGGACAATCGTGGGAGATAAACTGTCAAAACCACGTAAGCCTTGTTCCCAAGAAGTCCAGCTCACTTTACCGCTTCATCGAAGTCTAGGCTGAGTGATTACATGCCCCCCCCTTTTTTTTATAAAAGTGCCACTATTTAAAAAAAAAGCTCCTAATTCTGCGCTCTAGGAATCATTTCTAATTTATTCTCCCCAGTCCTGATCTGCCGAGCAAAGCTATTATAAGAAAGTCAAGATGATGTGCTGTCAGAAACCAGAGAAAATAGATGTCACCCTCAGAAATAAGCCTGTAATAACTACTGTCTTATTATTTTCAGGGCTGAAGTATAGCTTTTAGCCTCATCTCCCCGTTTTGCCCCCAGGCGCCTCTTTTGTAGCTTGTAAAAATGCTTATTATAATAATTGCATAAACTACAACAGTTTGAAACGTTGAATTGAGGCAATATACGGCTCTATTCATCATTAACATACAAGGAGGTTCCTGAACTCTGCTCACGCACACACACAAAAAAAACACATCCTCTCAAGTGGGCATCTTTTCTGCAACAGTTGTGACTAATAGTGCCTTCGTACGTGTGTTGCTGCACAAGCACGTTTGCTGCAGACTAAGAAGTTCATTACGGCATGCGGGAGTTTTCTTGGCATTTAAATCCCCCCCCCCAACCGAAAAAAAGATGAAACAGGTTCAGCGGGAAGGGTGCAAGGAAGAGAAAAAGCACTTGTCTGCATTTTGGGGGTGGATCATTGTAGTTAAAGTGACATTTTGGTGCGATGTGCACTTTCCAAAAGCCCCGCGGGGGGGGGGGGCTGCAAGGACATGCCCAGGCACGCCAGCCTTCTCCGCGCAGTTAGCCTCTACCCTGACACTGAGCACAACAGGCAGGTCAGGCCGTGTGCCCAAACACATCACGCTCCTCCCAATCCAACACTCAACAAAACGCAATCATTTTCACCGTACCTGACGTGAGCGCAACAACCCTCGGATAATCCCGAATCGAGACGCACACCGTCGTCTGCTTTGAGATCAGGGAGATGCTAAACACGCTTCAGCCTTTCTGCCCTCTGGTCTCCCCCCATCTGAGTGCCGAGTTTGAACTCAATTTGCCCCCACGTTGGCACCACAGTGATGACTTCATGCAACAAACAGCCAGCTTTCCTTCTTTCCGTGGCCCACGAGGTCTCATGAATTTGAAAACTGGGCCGAATGCCTCACGGCGATGCGATTGAACGGGACGCTGGTTTTATGGAGGAATTGAAGCAGATCATTGTTTTTTTTTTTTACTTTGAAACTCTGCTATGGAATCATCCTGGGTGGATTAGTGGGGCTAAAGGGCTATGAGGCGCTCACATTCCCGGCGACATGCGTGGCATCGACTGAACAGGAGCATCGCTTTGTGCAGAGAGCACCAAATATAGCCACACCGATCCAGCAGTCTTCAACCTCGCAAAAACCCTCACGCTGTTCGGCAGCAGGCAAAAAAGAAAATAACCCGGAGGGCCAGAGGAGCAGCGTTACAGAAAAGCCCCCGACTCCTTGGAGCACAAGCTGAGGTTAATGTTACAGCTACGCTCCGATGCCCTGCCCACAAGCAGTGGTAAACAAACCCCACACAGCAGCTACAGGCCCGACAACGTCAGAAATTAATACTGGCTGGATGAGGCTCGACATCAAATATGGGTAAGGAGAATGTCAATAAGGGCATACAATATTAACCCGGAATCACCTCTCTGTGCTCACTGAACAGATAAAGTGTCCAGACAGGGGGGGCTCAGTGGGCCCCAATCAAAGGACATTAGACTTTCTGCTACCTGAGCGTGTGAGAGAACTCCAGCATGCGAAGGAAAGCATCGGGCCGAATGTAGAACATGACAGGAAGCAGCGAGCCGGGTCGATCCGGCATCACAAGGTGATTTCTTTTTTTTTTATTCGTTTGAAATCACAAAAGCCACGAGACCTGGCCCGGAGCCAGACGTGCACGCCGCGCTGTGGTCGATGAGAGCTTTCATTATCGGCTGCTAATACATAAAGCCGAGTCTGATGGGTAGGCTGATAACGTGCGGGAGTGAATTGATCGCAAATATGATAAATGGGGAAACCAGGAAAACAGACGATAAGCTTTGGAACAGCGGCTCTGACTTCATGCAGGCTCGGCTCTCTTAGACTCTGCAGGCAGCTTGTCTGTTTTGTTTTTTCATGGAGAAATGACTACTGCTTGTTTTCATCCGTGTCCTGGACAACAGCGTTCTGCTCATATCCAAAGAGGCCGTCACAATCACAAGCGATTAGCTCATCCTGCCCAATAACATTAAAATCTCATTAAGCCGAGAGTCAGCTAAATTATTCCTGAATCACTCTAAATCTTTCTAACAGCAAGGAAGAGAGGCGAGCCAGTGTTTCCAATGCACAACATAAATGTTGGAACTCCAGTATGGGCTGAATGATTTATTCACTTTGTCCTAATGTTAATGTCCCTTTAATGTGCGTCTTAATGAACGCGGGCCAAACAAGGGATGTTCATAATGACTAAATTCCCCGAGAATTAAACAAGAAGTCTGAACTCGATTAGTGTGCAAATAGTCCGAAAACAGTCACACTTTTATTTAATCTATGGAATTAAACTTTGTATTAACAAAATACTCTGCATAAGAAAAGCACCGAACGGTTTCTCCCATTCTCCCACCGCAGAATTCCATTTTTAAATGCAGCTGAACTGATATTATGTGCGTTATGGACATAACACCAGCAGGCTATTCTCCACATATACGTGTGCTGAATGCGGCAACGCATCACTTCGGTTGTCAGCCAAGTCGTACATACGCAAACAGAAGATAATAAATCTGCACTTTGAAAAATCCTCATCAATAAAGGTATTTACGAGAGAAAAGATTTGATAAACAAAGCCATCTGTAACATCGTGCTTTGGACTTTTTGGCAATACTCCCAACTCAGTACGTTGCCATATGTGATCTAAAATGAATGCGTCCATCAAACAGGCAATGGCTTTGCAAATAACAATACTCTACGTCTACGGAAAATACAAGAGGAAAAAGTCCGACCCAATCACATCCAGTGTTAACCGCCACGCAAGGACATTACTGGGCTATGACCATCTTCTTAAACTTAATGGAAATAGCTCTATGGTTCAAGAAACACAATCAACCACACGGTGCTAGCAACCTTGCTGACAACGAATGTTCAGTTTGTACTCCTTACCCTTGTTCTTTTACTTTATATACAGGGTAGACGTGTATATGAAGGCGTACTTGAAATGCACACACACACACACAGGTCCAAGACTCGAGAGACCCAGAGCAGTCTTTTTTGCTCCCTGTTTTTATAATCCTCGCAATTAGCGAGAAATAATTAATGTAAAAAAAATGAAAACGTGGAGGGCAGAGAACCTTGAAGATAGCGTTCTGCAGCGTAAGCGTTCAATTCCCACTTCCCCAAGGTCCGATGCGCTCTGGCCCTGATCCTCGCACAGCAGATGAATGAACAAAGTCCTCTTTGATATCCTCCTCTCACTATCTCCTCGTGCATCATACACACGCACACACACACACACACACACACTTTATTTTTGTTTTCTCACAATCTCCTCACTTGTGTCATCCTCTCGTCCCTGATTCCGTCCTGCCTCCAAGTTGCGGCCTGCCAAGTAAGGTCCGTCTAAAATGAAACATGAAGGTTACACCCGACATCTGCTGCCCCCCCCCCCCTCCCCTAGACCAAGGCTCTGTTTGATTGCCTCCCTGTGAAATTAATAAGAGCAGCACATTAACAATCTGGTATAAATGGGGAGTCCATAGATGGTTAGCTGTGAAGGGATGTGTGATGTCTCGAACCTCGCAGTGCAGCAGTGGAGCTACGACTTGGTGGTGAAATGTCTCGGTTGTGACCTTGTGAAGTCATTTCTGGGGGGGGGGGGGGGGGGGGGGCACGTGCAAGCGTAATGTGTTTTTTTTTTGCGATCGGAGAGAAACTGCATTGCCATCCACGGGTTCGGGGACAACTGTGAAATCTACGCAGACATTTTAAATGTGGACAATTGTGAGCGCCGAGATTCTGTCTGAATATGTTGTTCAGTGTTGCTCAGTGTGTGTGTGTGTGTGTGTGTGCGCGCAACTGGGTGTGTGTAATCCACGCATGTGTGCAGTCTCCGTTTACATAGACAAATAGCCACAAAAAAAAAAAAGAAAGGGGAGAAGAAAAAGGACTCCTGAGCACTCCTGCCCCCTGGTGCCATTTTGCAGTACTGAGCTTTGGATGTGCCTGGAAGGCTGCAGCTTGGGTTCTACTGGAGGAGGCCGCTGCTCTGTGAATAGTCTGAGCGTTTCTGCTTATTGCACCACCTCTTCCTCCTGAAGGGTTAGCTTTGATGCTTGCAGACATTTAAATTCCAAAGGGCCACAAAATACCAATGGTGGTGATGAAGCTCATTCATTCATAAAAAGCTGTGACCGGGATTTAGATCTTGAATTACAGAGAGCAGACATTTCATGTCACTCTTCAAGCTAATTGTTGAAATATTCTGATTTCAGACTTAGTTTATAGAGTAATTTTTGCAGTGCTAAATTAGTACAAATTTGAAGTTTTGCAGATATACTAGTCCTATATAGAAAAACACGTGCTAGGTTCCCTCTCTCATCCTTTTCCTTTTTGGATGCATCTCACCAAAGCTACCGCACCCGCGTTTTATTAAGCGATGCAGGATGTGTGAGTGAATAAGAGAAGCCATGGAAGGATTGTCACCGGGTAATAAATGCTTTAGCAATTACGGTTTATCCAGGGTGATGCCGACTGCGATTTTACATTCAGACCAGCAGATGGCGACAGCAGTTAAGCTGTGGCACAGCGCTGCCAGCCAGGTGTTGCTGTTGGCTCAGAGTTTTAAATGTTTATTCCAGCAACAGGACATAATCGCAGTTTGTTGTGAAAGCATCATTCCTGCATCACAAAATATTTACATTGAGCTATTGGGGGGGGGGGGGGGGGGGGGGTGACCTCCTCAACACAGGCCAGTCCTCCCACAACATCAGCCATGAGTCACAACAGAGCCATCAGCCGCCACCACCACCACCAGTGTCCTCCATGGTGGGGGGGTCATTCTAATGTTGCTCAGGGAACATCCCCTTTGATCAAATATATTCCTGAAGACACTTTCTGACATATTTAACTATCACACATCATCTGTTGAGATAAACAGATGATCAAGAAGAAACAACAACTTCACAGCAGTTCAACAAGGATAAACATGGTAAACAACATTTAAACAAGTTTCATTGTGCGGCAAAGTGCAATGACAACCAAGAACGCTTTGTTTTGCAGCTTTCTTCAAACAGCACGATGCAAACCTCAGGATCATTTTCTATTGTTTGTAAAAAGGCAAATAGTTGATGCAAATATTTAGCAAGCATCAGTCCTGTCGCTTCCAGGCAACAGAAAACAGGCAATCTGAGTTACAACAGTTCATTTTGTAGAAGTATCTCTACGTGACAGGACCATGTTGGTAGCCAAACACCCCAATAGTTAGTAGTTTTTTTTATTCTTTAATTTTATTTTATTTTATCTGATAGAAATAGAGTCCAATTACTCGCAAAACTATCAACTCAAACCCAAACACAATCTTAATAATAATAATAATTGTGGCTGATGCTGAGAAAGTAACTAGACTGTAATGTTAGTCACGTGTAAGGCCAAGTTTACGCTGGACTCTGCTCAGCCACAAACGAGCGGGCTAATGCCTTTAGGTTAAAGTTTGCATCGACAGCTTCGTGCCATGTTGCTATTAGAAAGGTTTGTGGCTCTAACGTTCAACTTTTTAGTTGTTGTTGGTCTAATTTGTGGTCCAACTTTCACCTGGCAGCAAAACCTGTTGGTCAATGGCCTCCAGAAACGCGCGCCCCAATCACAAGGAGTCTCGTGACTCACCTGCAGCAGAATGGAACGCAGACTCCCTGTTTGCCATGACGACGCAGCCAGCAGTGCCTCCTTTCCTTTTATCGTTCCTTTATTTTTGACATTTATTTTTTTTGGGGGGGGGGGGGCACACAGCGTGAATGCAGCGTCACCCCTTCAATGCGGTTGCGCGTGCCTCCAGCCGGGTTGTCACGAGGCTGGGGCGTGTGCACGTGAACACGTGTTCTGCGTGTGAGCGGCGGCGCACGGTCCCAGGCGCATTAGGGAAAGGGGGGGGGGGGGCTGCATGCGGCGCCGTGTGTCACGTGATCACATGAAGCTAAAGCGATTACATGGGAGGAGGTCGTTACGTCACTGGATATGTGAATGGGTTAGGAATAGAAGTACATGAATGACAGCATGAATGGAAGAACAATGAATGAGTATGATGCGATGCAACAATGGAAACCTGTTTGGGTTTTTTACAGAAACTCTAAATTTCAGGTCACTTTTTTCATGGAAGCATCATGTTTATTTCTAATTCATATATAGAGAGAGATTTGTGCTATTTTAAATTTCAATTGGACATTTTAGGAAGATCATCTTGCATCATCCTGAAAGAAGGGAACGTCCTTCTTATTGTACAATGGAACATAAAATTGTCTTTTTTTTCCAGCGGATACATATTTAGTATTACCTGATGCCAGACAATAATGATTACCCCGTCTAGAGAGCGAATGACATTATTAAAGAATTCAATACATTTTCATTTCCCTTGGAAACTGTGACTTTGGCATATAATATAAATGTAATTTATTCTTATTGCATGTTGAGGGGTGGACCTGATTAGAACTATCAAATCTATATGAAATATTGGCCCTTTACTATTCTTACATTAGAACTTCGGTCCCATATTTGCAGGATTCCTGAGAGCTCCAGCTTTCCTTAAAGTCATCCCGTTGTGATAATTTAACTGGCCATTGATTACTGAACATGCACAACACCGAAATAAAGAGTTCTGGCGGCGTGTCCAGATTCTTCACCAAATTTCAGCTTTGAGAAATGTTAGTTTTGTAAGTTTTACCTTCATCTTCATCATTCCAACCGCTTATTCCGTCATCGGGTCGCGGGCCAAGCTGGAGCCAATCTCAGCAGTCAATGGGCGAGAGGCGGGGGACACCCTGGACAAGCCGCCAGTCCATCGCAGGGCAACACAGAGACAGACAATCAGCCACACACACACTCACACCTACGGGCAATTTAGTGTCACCAATCAGCCTAGGCTGCATGTCTTTGGTGGTGGGAGGAAGCCGGAGAACCCGGAGAGAACCCACGCAGACACGGGGAGAACATGCAAACTCCTCACAGAATGGCCACAAGTCGAAGACGAACCTGCGACCATCTCGCTGTAAGGCAACAGTGCTTACCGTACGGGCCGTATAAATACAGAAATAAAGAATAGGTATAGAGTAAATTCAGTTTGGCCCTATATGGACCTTCTATTAAATGAAACCAGTGATGAATAATAAAGAAAAATGCACCAATATTGCAGAAGCCTTTCTGATTAAATGTGGAGAATCATCAATAAACCATTAAAAAAATGTTTTATATAATTTTAGGATGATGATGGCATGTTAAGGCAATAAAACGCACTGATTTCACAACGTGCAATGAATAAATTATATATAGAGCTCTAAAATGTACGAGACCCACTCCTTACGAGAAGAATATAAAGAAAGTGTTCAGGAAAAATAATTAGAAACAAATTCGGTTAAAATCAGATTCAAGAAAAGGATTGGGCTACAAATGTATATGCATGTGTTCGTGCGTGCGTGCATGCGTGCGTGCGTTTGTGTCGCTGAGGGTGGGGGGGTCAGAAGATTATGGATTGATAGAAACACATCGTCGCCAAAAACAGCCCACAACTACCCCTTACCCCAAGTCCCCCTCCCCCCAGCCTGGGGTTGGAATTAATGTGTTTCTATTTTTGGCTCGCCCGTGTTTCCAGGGGAAACCTAATGACGCAATGACGTCAATGCAGGTCACCAGCAAGAAGGAGACTGGAGGAATTGGAGTGGCTTCCATTAGAGGTTTTGCAGCATTTTCCAGAGAAGAGGGAGGAGGACGAAATGGATTAAGAATGAAGAAAATCCACAGAAATAAAAACAGAAATGCGACTGACGTCTGGGAAGAGCGAGGATGGAGGGAGGGTGAGAGGGTGGAGGTGGGGGGGGGACCCTACTGCTGCATATCAATGGGTGCCGTTCAAATTCCCAGGGATTATTGGAGGGGGGCAAAAGAAAAATGACGCACGTTTTCCTCGGATCGGTGATGACTGGGTGAGCCCGTTCTATTTTTTTTATTATTTCCACACTGCTTTATTGTTGAAGTGAGTAAAACAACAACAGCAACCTGCCGTTGTGTTTTCCTGCTTGTATTCCGGTTATTAATTCCCGGGTTTGACGGTGGAGCAGCGAGTGGCCGGTGTTTTCTCCGGAGAGACGTGTTGATGTGCGACAATCGGGAAAATGCAACTACAAGTGTCTTCGTGCAGACCCCCCCCCCCCCCCCCCCTCGAGTTGATTGCAATTCCGTATCATTAACCGCAGCGGTGGACGTGATCCGTGCACACCCCCGGTGCAACGCAAATTCTGCATCCATCGATATATTCACCACTGTGGCTGCGCGTAAAAGGGGAAAGGGCTCCGTTTTTAGCGCGATCAACAACGTTCTGGTGATATTTGAAATCGAGACAACGTCGGGAAGGTCTGGATGCAATCACCGTCAGTAAGAACGGTTTAGTTTCAGCAAACCGGAGCCGGTTGATCATCATTTGCCAAGAGGCTACTTTTCATCGCCGTGCGGTGTGTGTGTGTGTGTGTGTGTGTGTGTGTGTGTGTGTTAGAGAGAGGGAGAGAGAAGGAGGGAGAAGGGGGGGGGGGGGGGGGGGTGAGTGGGGGGGCAGTCGTGCGCGTGGATCATAGGAGAAGCAACGTTACTTCTTTTAGCGCAATGGCAAAGATTACCGGTGCGCACATTATTCCCCACTTGGCGGGCTTCTGATGCGTAATGGCAACAAGTGCCACGCGCGAACCTTATATTTTAACACCAAACCGCTCATTATGATTGGGGGGGGCAAACACAATAGGTTTAATATGGTTGTTGTTGTTTTTAAATTGCGTGTTTATTTATGTGTTGATTTTGTAGCTATGCTTGCGTCATCAACTCTAACTCTTGTCCCTCCTTTCGGTGCTCCGGTGCAAGAAGGGCGTTCACCGCGCAGCTGCTTCCAGCCCCGCGGACAGCGCGCCGCGCGTTTCAGCACCGCGGACAGCGCGCCGCGCGTTCCAGCCCCGCGGACAGCGCGCCGCGCGTTTCAGCACCGCGGACAGCGCTCTCTCGCCACGCAGCCTTCTGCAGTTTGAAGGCCGGTGGAGCAGGTGCCACGGTGAGGGGCCTGTAAAACTGTCAGTGCGAGAATTTGGAGTCATCCACATATAAACTGTATATGTCGCTCATATGGGTCGGGGGGGGGGGCATTGTGAATATGGGGCATTATTTAGAGAAAGAGCAGTAGGTGATGTGAGATATTATTTTTTTCTCACATATGACGCATTTGCTGAGGTAAGTGTGGCAGATGGTCCAGCCTGCTGGTCCCTAGCCGCCCTGCATGGGCTTGACGTAACACTCGTGTAAGCATCGGCCCTCCCGTCCAGATGTGGGCTATGCTGTGTTGTGCACGCCTCCTCCAAAACCCTCATAAAAGCTCCTTTATTTAAAAAAATAAAAAAAAACCTCCTTTATGAACTTGATATTTAATGGAGCATGACATCTCACTGCACATCGGGTGGATTTACACCCGCAGCCGTAAGCTTGATGCATGATTTCTTTTCTACATTTAAGCACATCTGGATCCTGATTCCAGATTGTAATCTATTTGTGTGTGAATGTGTGTGAAGAGGACTCGAAACTGTATAGCCGCACAGCTTGTAGTGATGATCTTTGCAAGTAATTATATATATATATAAATAAATAAAGATTGCAGTTATATGTTATGAATCTCCCACTCCCTCCACTCCACGAGTGTGACTGCAAAAATCATTTCAGCGACCAAACTTGTAGGTGCAAATAGGAGGAATGATAAAATAGATGCAGCGTAGACTTAATACAATATAAAGACAGATCCCGACTAAAATGTGAACATGAGTTCACATCTATTATATTGAGATACATGTGATTTATAATAAGACTTTGAAAGACTTACACCATCTTATGTGGAGCCTTCCTGAAGCTCTTTAGCTTTGAAACACGAGGTAAAAGACACACACGTGCGTCGTTTCTAGTCAAAAGTGTTTCTAATGAGAGTGCTGGACATACTTTGAGCGGGTGCAATTCAAACGTGCAAGAATAGAAGATGCAACTTCAACAATTTCTGTTTACATTTTGTTTTAAAGACTCCCACCAGATATGCTCCTGCAGCTTCCGTCTTCTCTTTTCAAACTGAAAAGATGGAACGCATCTGTAGATTTTGTTTCTCCACCTTTGAAGTGAGCCAGTTAGTTTTAACAAGCATGTACGTACAATTTCCATATTAATTAATTTCAGTAAATGTGACAGGGTATTTCACTATTCCTAATTTGGGATTTTGCATATCTCTTAAGAAAACAATAAGAGATGGCGGATGAATCCTCTTTTAGAGGAAGAAGAGTTGGCGTTTAAGGAAATCCCGACGTAGGCGAGTATAGTTACGCCATTTTTAAGGTTGTTTTTGTGAAAGACGGTGGATTCTGATATTGACAACATGGCCGTCATCTTTTGATATCCACACCTCAAACAAATGCAAATTGTGATTCCACGCTTGATTAGGTCTCAAATTCACACATTTCTTGGCTGCACTAACTCAACATGTGTGATCGTGAGGATTACACATCTTCTCTTGTTGTCGTGCAGAGGAGTTTCCACCCCGTCTGAACACTCTTTCTAGAAATTCCTCACACTTCAGATGTGATGACGGCTCGCCCCCCCCCCACCCCCCACCATAGATGCAGAGATTTCCGATTTCCCTGAGATGAAGAGGTACGTTTATTGTTTGTCCTTTGTGGGTCTTTTTGCGGTCTGGGCTTGCTGTTCCTAAGGCAGTAGCCAGGAAGCCCTTACCCCAAAAAGTATCTGCACTGGATTCTAGCATCTGAAAACCTTTCCTTCTCTCTCTGACGGAGCTGCGAGCACCTTCCACATCTGAGACCACGCCCCCCCATCCCAGATCATCAAAGGTTTGTGTGAAGCTGGGTGTGGCTGATGCTCAGTTGTGAAATAGGAGACGTTCGAGAGGCGTAGTGCAGCGTGTCGTCGAGCAAACGTCTTAATCGGAGAAGGCAGCTTGAGAAAAATCAAACTGCGAAGAGTCGTGTTGCAGCGAGAGTGTTCGGCCTCAAGTCAGCTCGAAGAGTGTAAAGACTTCCTACAGCTCCCTGATTATGACAAACACATTAGTACTATGCCCCCCCCCATGTCATATACAAACCATTATTGATATACATAAATTATATATTCACATTTCTAAATATGGAAATACAGGACCAGGTGCATGCAAAAGAAATGCAGATGAGCTTCCTGTTCAAATGCTCAAACAGGGTTTTTGAGGTTTGTTTTCCGAACTGATCAGTTAGAGTTATATAACGATGCTTTTCTGTTTTCCACGGAGATGCAACACAAAATAATTCATCCAACCAGTCGCTGTAAACATCCCGAGTTGTCTTATCTTGTTTCTCATCTGCAAATTGTTGCATAGATCCACCACCTCAAAGCGACTCTTTTGTCCGAGAGACAGTTGTGTTTTTTTTTAATTATGAAGCTACGCTACAAACTGTCATACACACTGTAGCTATTATTTCATGTTCCAAGAGCAGCTGTTTCATTAGCATAAACAACGCCCCTACAGCCATATTGGGATGCATGAACAATGTTTGGAATCACCTCTAAAGCACAAGTATGATGAACGCAGTGAACAGAGAGAACACGAACATTTTCATGGCATTGAGTCTCTGATGTTACATAAACGTGATTATTAATCCAATCCCAGGAGCATTTCCTACGTCAAAACCTGAGCAGTTTGTTTGTTTGTTTGTTTATTTGTGCACTTATGCTAATCCATGTACAGAATCCAAAATCACATTTACAGCTGACTCCATGTGGGATTTGGGGCAATAACAGTCATGTGCACACATGAAGTGAAATTACACCCGACACTCATTTTAAAGGATTTTTGATTGAGCTTTGTGTTGTTCAAATTCAATTGTCTTCAAACCAGCTTCCTCCATTTACATTATTATATTTCTTCATGTGTGTGTTTGACCCGACAATAAAGATGAGGTGAAATTAAAGTGCAATGTTGTCTACTCTGTCTCATTTATTATACACATACAAACCTTCAGTATTGGATCTCTCTCTCTGTGTTTTTTTTTTATTGCACTGTATACATTTATGTTGAAGACACACGTTTTAAAAACTGCTAATTGCAAAAAAAAAAAGAAATTGTATTATGATTTATTTGCTACAAAATGATTAAGGCTACATTGTTCATAAAAGCAAAACTGATTTTGCAGCCTGACAGCTAATCCAGCGTTAAACCCCTGACTCTTCCTGCCTTGCGGGTGGTTACATGTTTCCGGTAGACCAGGCCTCTGCTTTCATTAATTGATTTAACAAATCTCTGACTGACCTTCAGATTGGAGCTAGAGATTCCCGGCCCCACGGTTTGTGTGTCACACAGCGCCTTGGGAAATAGGGCAGTGCCTCATCTCTGTCATCCGATAGGGATGTGGGATTCACATTTGTCCTCTCACTTTTACCAAATATATATTATATTTATAACCACCGGCAACGGACACTTGAAATTGGTTTTTTTTCAAGTGTTTTTCAAGTAATCAAATCGATTATAATTATTCGACAGAACTAATCTTTCCACTCGCAATTTGTTTTCTTTTTCTAAAGTAGAAAATATTCTTTAGACAGAATGAAGGAAAACACACTCAAGCAAACCACAGACATCTGAATCTATTATAAGTTTAAAATCAATGGCTTGAGTTTTGGATGCATCTTCTGTTAGCGTGTTCCTTCCTTGAATCTCTGGGTGAGTGTAGCTCTCCAGAGGATGATTTTGAGAACTGCACCCAAGAACAGACTGACTTTTGTAAAAAACAAACAAACAACACATGAATCCAATTCAAACTGATTTCCAGTAAATATTTTTAAGTCCCAGCTGGTAACATACACAAATAATAAATAAATGAAAACACGAGAAAAAAATCTACCTTCTAATGTCCAACAAAGCCGTAAATAGAAATAGTACAAGTGCTGTTCACATTCTGACCAACAGATGTCGCAATTTTTAAAATAATAAATGCCTACATTCTAAAAGATGCTTAATAATGCCCATAACACTTTTTATCATGACATTAAAATTCATTCTCACATACCGACATAGATCTGATCTGACAATATAGCATGCTGTTTTTGTCCAATTATAAAGAAATAGAGGATTAACCTCATGTAAGGCGTAACATTTCTCAGCGCAGCAGTTCATTACAGTTCCTGTGAAAATCGAGCAGCACATAAACATAACAGGCAAAGTAACTCATTAAATATTGCATATCAATGCACATTTAGGAGCAGAGCAAAAGTCTGCTGATTCAAACTGTTGTTGCAGAATAAAATACTTTTTCTCTTTGAAATGCTGCAGTTTTAAAAGTCAGACAACAAGCAGTTTATACTTCCTTCTTTACCTCCAGGGTGGAAACGGGAAGCGAGTTCAAGAATGTATCCAGAGTAGAGAGGTAGTCTGCCGGGTGGCACCGCATGTGGGCCGCGTGTATGGACTCCTTCCACTTCCTGCTCTCCACGGCCACGCCCCTCTTCCTCCAGTGGTCGACGCACTTTTCCACCGCGGCTTGGTCGCACAGGGCGTCGTCTTCGCTGCAGAAGAACAGGGCTGGGGCCGTGATGGGGTTGTCTAGGAACACCTGGATGCTGCGTTCGTACAGCTCCGCTGTATGGGCTCTGAAGAGCCAGAAGTAGAGCATGGCGGCGTTTTTGACGATGCCCTCGAAACGCGGCGCCAGAGTCTTGCCGAGTCCTGAACAACAAGACGAAGCAGAGGCTGAATAATCCACGATGCCCACACAATTATTCTGCGCAACATTTAAGCTATGTAACTTCTAAGCAGATGTATTGTTTATTATAATTATATTATATATTGTAACCCCCCTCCCCCACAGCAGTGTGTCAGCTGATTCATGCATTATTTAAAGACTTGGCACACGTCCCACACAAAAAGTAACCCGAGCTGGATCACCTATCGCCATGTGCTCCAGAGTTCCGACCACCAAGCTGTCAAAGACCTGCCCCGTCACCCTCTGGGCCAGGCATGCGTGTCTGTCCCGTCCTTCGGAGATGTGGGTGAGCATCTGGCTGAACGTGTAGCCACCGATGGAGGAGGCGTGGACCAGCAGCGTCCTTCCAGAGAACGGAGAGTCCTCCAGAACCTTCAAAACCTCCAAGGCGTAGTCGAGCCCCCACCGAGGCCACAGGAAGTGCGTTACGTTGCTCTGGACCACAAGGACGTCCGCGCCACGGCCCAAGTAAAGGTCCCTGTACTTGGCCACTGCGCCCGGTCGGGCGCCGAGCCAGGGAAAGAAAAGTAGGAGGGGGCGGGGACTGGGAGTGGAGGCCAGACCTGATTGACTTTGGGAATCCCAGAGCAAATGGGATGAAGGAGAATCTGCAGGGGGGGAGGGATCAGAGGAGGGTGACGGGGATGAGGACGCAGCGTGATAATAAGTTATCCCCCGGCTGATCCTCCTCACTGTGAAACTCTCCTCGCCGGCCTGTTCAGGCACGGATCCAGTCCGGAAGAGCCTGAAGCCCAAAATGAATAAAAGAATGAATGAGAGTTGACAAAAGGAGAGACAGAGAGCCGGAAAACATGTTTTATGAACGTTGGGTGAGGTTATTTGATGACCCCCCAGGTGGATCAATAACAAAGGAAGAGTTAATCACACACCGAGGCATGGAGACGTGTGTCCTTTAGATAAGAATCGAGAGCAGAATCCTGATCTGGGCTCTCATTTCCCATCAGAACCGACACAAGAGTCAGGTGTGTGGTTTCAGCGATCTGTCTAATAATTCTACGACACATTCATCGTTAAAAGGATCCTGAATATTCATCATCGACACGCTTTTGGTTGACGTAAATGCAAATTCCACAATAATTTATATAACATTATAAGACAATTCCGTTACCCCGTGGAGAGGAGCAGGTTTCCCATTCTACCGGCCCGGTCCTCCGTGATGCCTTCAGGGACGCTTCAGCACCGTCAGCGCCGCTCCGGCTCGTCTCTCCGAGAGGAGCTTCTTCTTCGTGACCTTATTTGAGCGGTTTACAAATGATGACGGGGCGGACTTGCGCCACCAACTTGTATGGAGGATGAATTACAACATGATAATGGCGGTAGAAATACTAAACCTTTTTTTTTTTTTTACAATTAAAAGTCCAAACATTGGAATGTATTTAAGGAGGAGAGTAATGTCATATTTTTGTATATTTTATTTTGTCCTTTTTTTTTTTTACAATTAAAAGTCCAAACATTGGAATGTATTTAAGGAGGCGAGTAATGTCATATTTTGGTATATTTTATTTTGTCCTTTTTTTGTTTGTTTCATGTTTGCAATGTTGAATGGCATCCTTTCCTTTACTCTTACTCTTTAATTGTACTAAAATATTTTTCCCTTTGCATATTTATCTGTTAGTTTTCCCCCCATTTTGTTTCAATATGGGATCATGTGTGTGTTTAACTTGCATCCTGCTTATTCTTGGCAACATGTCGTATTTTTATACTTTCCAGATCTTCCTCAACAGGTGCGCATGCAACCACTCTCTGAGTCAATCTGGTTTTATCCTACTTAAACTCCCCTCAAATAAAAGCTTAACTCCGTTATTTATAGTCGGAAGGACCTCGTGGTCTTAACTAACTGATGCCCCACAACAAAATACATTCTCACTGACCTGGTGCTTCTTTGAAACAGGGAAACATCAGAAGGTCATGAAGCCTGTTTGGAATGGCCTCATCTAACAGCTGCTATTCATTTCAGTGACACCAGATGGAGCCAGAGACTCACAGACGCCGTCGATCATGAGGCTTTTATTACCTTTATTATGATGCCCACTTTTTCTAAAAACTATTTAAGATGTGACACTGACAATAATTTTAATTTGTATAATACTGTATAATTGTGATCAAGAGATTGAAAAAAAAGCACCTTTTCTAAAAATGTTGGAGTCAAATGCAGATTAAATTAATGAGGTAAAATTAAATATAATGAAGCAGGAGAATAAAGAAGTCTCGAACATTTCGCCCTTGAATTCATTTAATCTCAGCTGAACTTAAAATAAAGATATGGGTCTATGAATAAAACACACCGTGAACAACGGCACCTTAAAATCTGATTAATGAAGACCGAATCAAACGCGAACGTGGCTCAGAATCTATAAAAACGTCTCCTCCAATGCCATCGTTCGGCCCGTCTGGCTGCAGCCTGCTGAACATGGGGGCTGTTGTTGTCATGACAGGGCAGCTGACAGTAAAATGGCGTCGTGCGCACTTCTGATCAGGTCTTTCCATTTTATCAGGCACTCGTGCACAGACAGCAGAGGCGCTTTGAGGTCACCACATCGCCTCGCTTTCTCATTTCCTCTCCTCCCATCAGTGCAAGCATCGCCTCGGCCATAAATAGCAGCAGCTAGTCAATGAAACAATAAATCAGCGCATGCGCGATGACAAATTACAGTCCATGCTTTTTAAACAGTTGTGTTGGGGTGCATGTTTGTGCCACTTCAGCTCATCTGGCCTTGTTTTGTTCACTGGAATCAAGTTTTGATCCTTTTCCTGGCTCAGCGGGATCACTTTCAGGCTCAGTCAGACAGAAAAATGTTTGAGCCCCCCTCAAAGAACTCAACCCCCGCCCTAAACCCATCGGGCCATGTGCCTGTGTTATTGCTCTACACTTCCTGCCCTCCTCAACCTTTCTACTCCTCTCACCCATCCTCTCTCACACAGCGTTATAGTTTCACATTCAGTATGAAATTGCGCAAACCGTGTCTAAATGAATTCTTGCATTTAATTTCTAAAGACCAGGATCTTGAGAGCGAACACAGCCAGAATCCATTTCATAGCTTGATTACAGTTCGGTCAAACAGGCCCACACGCAGCTGATTTGTCCAAGGTCGTCCCTGATGCTCATCTAATAGCCGTAATCAGCCATAACTGAGCGGCTGGAAAAGATTACGCAAGAACACATTCATCAAGCGCAGCAGAACATGCACACAGGACCTTTAAAGCGGCGGCGGTACCAAACTGCTGCATGAGACTCGAAAAGCAACAGAAACATTTGGTTGTTCGCTTATTGTCGCTAAAGGTTTCGGGTATATTTGACCTTGACCTTGCTGTGACTGGAAAAAAAGGGGCCCACACGATAAACTGCATCGAGTCAATTGTTGTTTTTTGCAAGACAAAGAAAGTTTCTTTGACCTCCACAATCTGCCATTGTCTTGGACTTTCCGTGTGCTGGAGCCAGCACTGTACGAGGAGAGGATGCAGTCACACATCAAAAGCCAAAGAAAGTCAATTTAAGACGAGATCAAACCAAAGAAACATGGAAAATGATGGGAAAAAGCTGATGGTTAAGTTTCTGTGCAGAAATTGAAATAATATAGGAACCAGTTACAAATATATATATATATATATATTAATAACAACACAACATTTTTCATCTGTTTTGAGTTGTGAGTTCTAAATCTTTATTACCGCAATGGAGATAAAAAAAAAAGTAGTGTGACAGTACACTGAATTTAAAGTAGAAGAAGAAGAAGAAGAGAAAGAAGCCCTGTCACAAGAAAAGTATTATTTTAAGTCAGTGCTGTGAGAATAACAAGGAGATCCAAGGACATGTTTGCAGGGCTGAACCTCGCTGGGGAGGGGATCGCATCGCATCACAAGGAACCCTTACTCACTACTCAGGAAATTATGCCTCCTTGAGGGAGGAGTTTGTTGATTATTTCCATATTTGGGGGAATTCCTGTGGATCATAGAGATGGAGATTCAGAGAATACGATCCACGACAGTGCCCCCCCCCCCCCCCCCCACCATAACACAGCCCCACCTTACATGAAAACGCCAAAGAATCCAATCGGGTCAAAGGTGCATCTCGTCAACTTCACGGGACGTTGGTCGGACGAGAAGCTAAACAGAGTGGCCGAGTCACATCACAGCATCCATCCCCACAAGAAGCACGACATCCTTGTAGCCTATCTGTAGGAAGAAGGAAGACTGCAATAGCCTGAAATCTTGTAAATCCTTTTGATTGTTTTTGTAAACTGGACATGCAACTTGTTATGTTTTCATTAGTGATGACGTCTCAGAATCCATCATCAGAAATGCTGGCGAACGCTGACCCAGGTTGTGAGGAATCAGAGCGAACGATAGAAGTTTAACTTAAAACGGCGGCGGGATATTACATAACAAGCGGTGAGGGATTTAATTGCTGGCCATGTGTGTGTGTGTGTATATTGTAATTCTTGCATGTGTGTTTGCAGCCTGACGTCCAGCTCCGTTTTCCGGTGTCGGCGGCATCCGGTGATCTCCGTTAACAAACAAGTTGCTCGGTGAGGTGTGACTGCAGGGATTGTGATATGAGCCACTCAGCAGACTACTGATGCAGTGGGTGGTGAGAGAGAGAGAGAGAGAGAGAGAGAGAGAGGGACACTGAAACTCATTCCACACAGACAAACCCACATAGACTCCGAGACGGTCTCTCCTGCAGCACACACACACACTCACACGCACACACAGAAACCCCTCCGGCTGCGCATTCTCCATCTTATTCCTCACCTCTGAAGGTAAGCGACTGACAGCCCCTCGTTTGTCTCTCTCTGTCTGTATGTAAAACAGCTGCTTTGCATCCAGGAATGAGGCTGTGCAGGTACGACGTGTTCGAGGTTTGCTATGTTTAGGATCATGGGAGTCAGATTGAAACCCCAGAAATGTGCATGTTTGCATGAGCATGAAAGAGAAAGTGCGTCCTTGCGAAGATGTCAACATCTGCAGCTTTCTCTGCCTGCGATTGTGCAACCACGTCCGTGTTTACGCGTTCCATTTTAAGATGTGAGGGAGATGTGGATGCAAACAGGCAAATTCCCCCTCATGCCGTGTGTGTGTGTGTGTGTCCGTGCAGCGCACCACAAAAGACGTCGTTGGCTTCAGCTGTCCCCATGGCAACGACAGCTGGTGGAACGCTTGCGTTTGAGAGCCTTTCATCAGCTTTCGAGCCAACATGCGCTTTAGCAAGAGACAACTGACGTCAGCATCAAGCATGAGGAACGCGTTTCACGAGTGGTCAGTGAAGGAAAGGCGTGTATAAGAGTCCAGAGAGGCCATCGAGGATCCTGCTCATGTTCTGAACCCTGCGTATATGGCCGGGCATCTGGATTTGAAGAAGGCAAAGCCATTAGAATGGCAATGAATTGACGTTGTTGTTGTTGTTGTTGTTGTTGTTGTTGTTGTTGTTGTTGTGTGCAGCATGACTCAGGATGTTGTTTGGCTGCAAAGCCGGATGAGATGCTGCTCGGGTACTCATAGCTGGAGGTTTGGCTGCGTTGAGGAATAGTGCTTAAAATATTCTCCCCCCCCCCCCCCCCAGCAGAAGAAACAACTCTTCAGACTTCAGCCATGCCAGTTCATCTCTTCAGCGTCGAGCCTTCTCCATTCCAATCACTCATCAGCAACACACGCCTCTAATTCGCTCGCCTTCCCCTTTAACAAGCTTTCTCTTTCTCCCCCGCTGCTCTTAAATCTTCTCCGCTTCTCTTGTTAGCCTAAACAACAAGGATTCTTTTTTTTTTACGAACGAGGGGCTTGTGACAGGAAGACACATCCACAGGGGAGACATTTACACAGAGGAATGTAACGTACAGCCAGGTTGATTAAGATCTAGCATGGCCTGACGACGGGGGAATCGACAGAGCCGGGCCATTGGCCGGATTGATTGGAAGACTGGAGGGTGTTGGCAGAGTTAATGAAAGCGGCTCGGGAGCATCGAGGAGGCGGCAGCAAGGACATCTGAATGTCAACACGCTGTCTTTGCCTCTCTCTTCTCTATCGCCCTTGTCTTTTGCTCTCTGCCTCTCCATCTCCTCTGAGCCCACTACAGTGGCAACCCCCCCCAACCCCATCTTTGTCAAGAGCAGCGAGACAAAAAACGCCAGAGAAATAATAGAACGGGGGCTTGTAAATTCCCCAAAGACGCTTTTTTTCTCGTTCCTCTCCACTTCCTCTGCTGCCTTTCTAAATCAAAAATGGTGAATCCACCGTACACTAACTGGTCACCACAGTGCAAACGGGGCGAAGCTAGTGGTTAATTGGTGAAAACGAAGGCGCCGTTAGCCTCTAAAGAGCTAAAGATAAGCCATTTAATGCAAGAGTTGCAAAAAAAAGGTTGAACAACATCATTCCAAACTGGACACTGTTCATCTTTAAACCGTTGCCCGGACTGATGAATTTCCTCAATAATATTTTTTTCCTAACCTTCATTCTGGATCCGGTCCAGATGAAATTCGGTGGCGGGATAGAGACCCCCACCCTACATGACTGTGTCAAATTTCATAAACATCGGTCAATATTGCGGAAACAAATTTTAAAGCTCCATTGACTGCAATGTTAACAAAAAATGTCAAAGTGATCCAGAATAAGGGATCTGTTCTGGATCATCACAGACATTTAGTAATCTGCTCCTGGTAACATCCCCAACATTTCCTGAAAATGTCATCAAGATCCCTCCATAACATTTCGAGTAAAACTGCCGACACGGAGTGAAAGTGATACCAACATGAAACGTGAGCCGTCAGCCTGAATTAGTCAGAACTATTGGCAATACTTTCTAAATAATTCAACATGTTAATGAAGTCAAAGAAGCGTGCATGTGCGTGGGCGTGTGTAGAACTGTGTATGTGGGCGGGGGGGGGCAGAATAACTAAGCTGTTGCAAGAACAAGCAGAGTCAGATAGAAATTCATCATGGATCATATCTCTGCGAGAGTGGAATGCGACTGTGTGTGGGTTGGCTGGTGCGAGATTGAACAAACAGGCGTCTAAAAACAAACCTCACCTCGCTGGAAACCAAATCATGAAGCGATGCAGCGTGTGGGAGGCTCCAAGTTTGACCTTCCTCCCAGTCGACCTTCATATCTTAGCATCTAAACGCGTATCTAGGTTGTTTTTCGTGCCTCCAGGCGAGAACGGACGGTGGTGGGTGGGTGGGGGAGGAGGTCGATCCCATGCCCCCCCCCCCCCGATCAGCGAGGATGAGATGGTTCTGGTAGCAGCTGATTTTGGAAGTACAATAATGAGAACTGGCACAAATTACACACAAAAAAAGTTCTCCGTCCACAAGTAAACTTTTCAGAGGATGACGATTAATGAAAGGGAGGAATAAAACGCTCATCCAGAGAATCACAGGACGATGGAGTAAGACAACGTGTTGGGTCCCCCCCCCAACTTTTATCCAAACAAAACTCTTTCACTCCGCTTTAAAGATCAAATCAATGTGAGATTGAAAGAGAGGCCAAACCTGGGGGGGGGTTATTGGGGAGTTAAGCGCAGCTAAAGCATACGGGTTGTTGTTCTCGCAGGGGAAATTCCTCCGGTGCTCCAGTCTTTTCACTGAGGCAACAGACGAGTGACTTTGAACCACTCCGCGCTCCACAAAAGAAAAAAACGCCTCCCTCCATCTCATGTTGGAAACCCGGACACTAATTCGTCACTAACCCCCCCCCCCCCCAGCCCTGCTCTCTCTCACACACACACACACACACACACGTTATGTCTTGACAACTCCTCGCTGAATGGATTACATATGGATGGGAGGACTTTTGCTTATTGGCCCGGCCCGTGTAGCCGCCCAACCGCCGCAGCGCAGCATGAAATAAATACTGACCGCCACTAACTGCAGGGTGTAATACTTAAGTTCCTGTTGTGATTTGTGGTGGTTGGCATATATTTTTTATGTGTTTGTTTTTTTGTGGCATCGTTTCTATGCTTGATTTACTATTGGAGCCTGGAAAACAGGTCACCATTCAGACTAACGGAAACGGCCGCCTTCCAAAACTGAAAAATGAGCAGAAGCAAGTTTCCGTTGATTTAAAATTAGCCGGGTGAAAAGTGTGTCACTCTGGGTGTTCTTGTCTTTCAGGCCGGAGATTCAGCCAAACCCCGGCTGGGGCGGGGGGGGAAGGTGGGAAGCAGGAAAATGGAAACCAACATGTGACCGATCGGTGCGCCGCAGTCGACAGCATGCGTCGCCTCCTCCGGACCGCGACCTTCTGCTTATGCTGCTTCATGCTGCTTCACACACAGGCCGTGGCTGACGAAGAGGCCTTCTGGGGGCCGACGCCATCAAGAGAAACCCCACCTGAAGATGAACAAAGCTCCTCCTGGTGGCCTAAGCTCCCCTCCCTTCCCTCGTTGCCCTTTCGGATCCCTTTCTACGGAAGCTCAGACTCTAACGGCGAGGCTCCAGCCTCGACTACAACCGCCACGGGACTGACCGAGTCTGTTGCACATCTGCAAGATGACTCGCAGGAAGGGAGCGGTCCTGAAGACGCTGAACCCCCCAGCACTTCAACTCAGGAGCTGCTGGCCAGCGTGACGACCACCGGACCAGAATGGCTTTCGACGGAGACGTCCGGTTCCCCGCACGGCAGCCGTCACAATGATGGTCTTGTCTCAGACTCTCCCACAAACACTCTGTTCGCCAACAGTCCCGCGAGCACAAGCACTTCTGGACAAAATGCAACGCATACCGACCCACAACAAGGCCCCACGCAAGCAGCCGGACTCGGCACGGGCGCCAGTCCTCAACGCCTCCGAGAGGAATTCACTGAGGAAGACGAAGCTGCAGATTTCACCGAAAAGATCTATTCAACGGCCGCGCCAGAAACTGCAGCCGCCACCGCCTTCACATGGACGGCTGCCCAAAGCACGACAACAGCCTCAGGCCCGGCGGAGACCACGCGGACCAGCAGGCACACTCCCAAGACTGTTATTACGCCCCCAGAAACCACGTATGTCAGGAAAACGCAACACCGGACCGGCGCTGAAGAAGCCGCAGTGACAGAGAGCCACTCCAGCGAGCCCAAACCGGGCTTGCCCGAGTCCGGGTCGGAGCAGCACCCGGAGTCTGAATCCATAGCGAGCCCAACTCAGAGCCTAAAGGTTAACTTCCCCGTAGCAGGAGGTAAGCAAAGTTACACGAATCAATGGCGGCTGCATTGATTTCGATGCGTAATCAATCATTTGCCGGCAGGTCTCAAGGGTAGAGAGGTTGATGGTTGTCAAAACGGCTGCAGGTAGTTCAGCACTGACTTATCTGAAAGGGTAAGTGGGCGAAAGCTCGACGTTAGCGTAAATCTGAATCGTGTTGTGAAAAAGTGATCAATTTTAAAGATAAAGTTCTTTTTTTTTTTTATACCGCACCGGTGGAAGAATTACGATTCTGCAGCGACACACCTTCAGCCGCTCAAGAAAATAGATCCATGACTGAGAATACGTCTGACGGCGTTACATAAGCCATTAGCTCTGCTCACCGAGGTACTGCACTGGGCTGCCGATGCTCTCGACTGAGCAGGAACAGGAAAAGACAGGAAGGTAAATCATCCGCTGTTAGCCGTTAGGCTAAACGAGACCTTCGCCACAACGTCGAGGCAGTAGCTACGTCCTGTACCCCCCCCCCCCCCCCCCATCCCCGCCACCCATTGGTGGCAGTCTGGTGCCTGTGTGACTAATGAGTCCTCGGGGGAGCTTCGTCCTTCAGGTGCGGACACATTAATCATGTCAGGTCAAAGGTCAGGCCAGGAAATGATGAGTCGATTATTCTTAGGCAAGGAGGTTTGGAGTCCGCCTTCTATGTTTCCACTGAATATGAAGATTGGGAGTCGTCTGCATCCAGTGTTGTGTCTGCCTTTGTGCGTCATGTGGCGGCATACGGAGGGGGGGGGGGGGGCTGCCGTGTCCTTGTGTCAGTATTCCAAGAAACACTCAGTGAACCCCCCCCCCCTTTCCTTGCGGGACCGTCCGTTCACCGGTTGGTGTTTGGGGATGCTGAACATGCTCCTTGCCGTTTAGTCCCACCCCCCCCCCCACCTCTTGCGATCTTAGAGGCTGTGTGCAAAATGCAAATCCCCGTCACCTTGTGGCGGCTTCGGCTGGTCGGAAATGTCCCGAGAGGGATGAGAGACGACCCGAGATTATAACGGGAATGGCATGGAATGGGATATTAGGCATTAGCCTTGCAGTGTGTAAATGACCCCACCCTTCCTAAAGGACACAGGAGGAGGCCAATGTGAATACTCCATCCATGCACTGGGACTTATTTTAAAGCCGCACCGTTTCCCCTGCGGGCGGCGTGGAACATCAGGACAGCGGTTTTGATTGAGAGAGCCTTTTCTCTGCGATCGCATGCAGCGAGGCCAGACCCTTTACGCACTCTTTAACGTCTCCGAGGATATATTGTTGACTGAGTGGCTCAAGCAGAGCCATTGCAGATTGATTCAAGAAAGCAATGTGACGTGAACATCTGTTGCCCTGGTGTGGAATTTACACAGACAAGTGGAGCTTAAATGCAAATCCTGTGCTGAATTTAATATTATGTTAAGCCTCTCATAATGGCTTCTTTCCCCAGAAGGAGTCCGTGGGTTGTTTTTTTTTTTTTAAGTTGATGGGTCTTTGGGATTCCACAGAAAGAGATTAATATATATATATATCTTATATTCATTCAAACAATTTTAAAGAAAGTCTTTGCCACCAATTAAATGAATCTTAAAAAATGAGGCAGCCTGGTGCAAGTTAATAAAGAAATAAGACGAGCTTTCTGACTCGTCTCTTTTGTCTGATTATCAGCGTCACACACTCGTTCATTTCCTCTCTTATCTTGCGTCAAACCCACAAGAGTGTACTTTCTCCATCCTCTCGGGGGGGGGGGGGGGGGCTTGCATGGATGAAGTGGCGCGTAATGGAGCGCAGCCTCATCTTTTGTTCATCATTTCGAGAGGCTGGCGATAACGAGGAGCTTCTGAAACATTACACGGTGAATAATTACACCACAATGGTCGCCATTACCGCAGAGTTTTGCTATGAATTCAGTTGAATTTTTTTAATCTCTGGATCAAATTTCAAGCACTTTCTCGGCCTGAGGTGAAGAAGGCGCAGAATCTTCTTCACCCGAGGACCATTTTTTGTTATAAATCTTCGCATATGACAGAAAGTAAGGTGTAGATTAACTCTCTCAATTTCATCCCTTCACTTCTTTTCTCATCAGACATTTTGCCTCGAGTAAGCGCTTTTGTTTTTTTTCATTTCCTTATCCAAGTTTGACTTCCTGCAAGCTTCATCTGTTGAATATTTTTCAAATCCACAGGTAAAACTGTTGGTTACTGCGTCCCTGAGAAGACCAGACTGAGGGATTTATCTCCCACCTCGCAACATCTTTGGAGTCTTTCAGGGAATACAATATCAAGTGCACAGCCCATTTAGTTTGAACTTTAAAATCACACTTAAGTAGTATTCAAGGTATTTTTATCTCCTTTTCTTTATGTATTCATGCTTTTGCTACCACCCCATCTTTATTCTCTCCTTTTTCTGTTCAGTTAAAACCTTGCAAATCTGTTGACTAACCTAAAGTTGATCATTTTCATATGTGCAGACGAATAATGGAAAAGACGTAACACTCTGTCTTTGTTTTCCTCCTTTCTCTCTCTCTTTTCCTTTTCGTAGATTTATCTACTCTAACTCTCTGTGCCTATTGAGGTAGAGCTCCGGCTGCCTTTAGTCCTGTGGTACAAATAAAGCCGATTCGTCTTTGGGGACTTTTAAAACTTGAAACTAACTTGGCCGCGATGAGCGTGACCCAAATAACAGTGCAGCCTCATAGCGGCTTGCCCCGCCTCACGGCTGTTATTTTTCTAGCTCATTATTCCTCCCACTAGCCGTACGCCTCGTCTTCTGTTATTAATATTCATTCTGATGCTATAATTACGCTGCACCTTTTATCCCCTTGATAAGCTCCTTCCCGGGAGAGACTCACTCAACGACGAGTGTCCCAAATCTCATGCGGTCCCCCATCTTTCACTTTCAGAACTGCTGCAGCGGGTTGTAAAACACACAAATCTTGTACACGAGGGTAACACACTGACAATATATATATATATATAGACGAAACCGAAGAGAGTCCCGTTCTCTCTTTGCCTCTGCTTTATCGCTGGATGACAGATGATTGAACAAGGGCTCTGGATTTGTGATGCGCCAGGATGAACACACATCCATGCACACGCGTCAGGATGTCAATGCAATTAGACTCCAGCGGGCCAGACTCCCGTGCTATATGGACGACTGGCTCCAGCTAAGTGGATGACAAGGCCTCTCCATCTGACAGAACTGGGTTAACAAATAGCCCGTCCATTTCCTGGAAGTCTCAGACGTGCCGCAGAGCAGAGAGAGTCAAACTCTCTCTCCCTGATGTGCCTTCCTCCGGCTACACCGCGGACGCTTTGAGATCACTCGGAGGTTAAACTGCGTGTGTCTCCCCAGAGCTGCCGGGCAACGAGGACAAGGAGGCCGAGGAAGGTGCGGTTCCTTCAGCAGACGGGGGCCCCGACGCCGGTTTGACGCCACCCTCTAATCCGCAAACGCCATCCCTGCCACACAGGAAAGGTGAGCTAACAACCCCCCCCCCCCCCCCCCAAATGCTGCACAAGCTCAGCTCACCCCCCCGTTTTCAGCATGTGTTTGCACGACCGCACGAGATAGCTAAAAGGACCGCATGTCGGTGCTTTCATGAGCCATCCTGTAAGCTGCGTCCGTAAATCTGTCAGAGGACTTGGGGGGGGGGGGGGGGGGGGGGACGACAATTACCCTGAATCTATTGCCCGAAACCGCTAATTGCTTCCGATGGGAGAAGGAAACTGCTTATTCAAGCTGAGAGCTGCGGGAACAAATTTCCCTCTGTACTGTCTTCAGATAAGAAATCATCAATATGATGACAAAGCTGACAGAAGCATTGCTACTCATCAGTTTCAAAGAAATATCGAAATAAAGCATTTTATTTTTCTAGTCATTATTGCATACTGGGTTTTTTTTATTGGTAAAGAATCTCATGCTGCCTTTTTAGCAGTAGCACTAACTCAGTGCGCTAACAGCTGCGCCGCCTCCAAGCTTGTACACTCTTAGCTTATTTGAAAAGCACTGAAAAAAAAAAGACAACATACAAAAAAAGCAATCTTTTTTTTTTTTTTTAACCATCTGTGTTGGAATGTTTTTCATTGGAATTTTCTTCCCGGCCAAATATTTGTTTCAGAGTCAATACAGTATAACTTTCAAATACGTTTCAATGGAATACTTCCCATTTACAGACTCTACTTACTTTCATGTACTGATTATACAGTATGGCAGTAAGATTTTGATTCTGAAAATAAAATAAAAGACGAGTCAACTAGTCCGTAGACACGATATTTCCTAGCGGACCGTGACCTGGAACGTTTTCCCTCCCGGTTGGTCTTCCCAGGTGCTTTGCTGCTTGTGTCTTTTTTTTTAGATGTGTCTACTGTCCCTGGAATAAGAGACACACTCCCACAGGAGTCTGTCTGATAACCGAGCACCACGCAGTGAAACACGATGCTCTCCACCCTCGCTCTGCGGCCCCCCCTTGAGCGAGGCGACGCAGCACGGCGCTAATCCGATATACGTGTCATGTTTTCCACTGAACCTGAATCACTGGTCTCCCCAATCGTTACCATCGTCCCCGGAAAATGGACAAATGGATGGAGAGGTCACTGGCATAATGCCATAATGAACCACACCTACTTTATCAGCGGCCTCGCAGTCCAAACGCCTGCAGGGGGTGTGTTTGTTTTACACGCAGATGCTGTCTGTTTTGACAGGGGTGACATTGTCAGTGCAGCCATGCCCTGCGAGATAATTAAAGCGTCATGTATTCCAAAAAACATTTCAGGTTGCCAATACAAATACTTTAAGCCTGCCGTATGAAATTACGGTTAAAATGTATTTATCTGTCCGACTCCTGATTCCTTTGACGATTGTCTGGAAAACTGCTTTTTGTTTTGTGCTAATTAGTTGTTAGCTCAGCATGTTAGCACATCGCAAAGGGACTACGAATAAATGTGTTAGCGCATAGCTGTAAATTGTTAGCATCACCTGGAATGACTCAATGAGATTTATGAAAGGGACGGTTGACACGATATTGACCAAAGAACGGACCGTTGACCGTTTTTGCGCTTGTTGAGAATGTGATCAAGCATCTAAAGGCGTCTCAGGCTGTCCTCAAATATGCCTGTTGCACCACGCGACAGCGAGCGATGCAGCAGCTGCCGGTCCATTACAGCCTATTTCCACAAACCTCAATCTCAACCTGGGACAGATCGGTTCAGCTCTGCAGGTCAAGAGACGACAGAAGAAACAGGATCAAGAAGACAACAACGGACAGGCGGGGGGGGGGAGTTAATGCATATGCTAAAGTATGAGGATTTGAGGAGGCAAACGAGGAAGGATTGGACAGTATTGTGAACAAATGCAACACACATCGGCGCATATTGCACAAGAACTGCATTGACATCAATCCACACAAGAAGGATACATGCTGTTTGGGTACTAGAACTATGGTTCCCCCCCCCCCCCCATAGAGTGAGACATACCGAAGTTAAACATAATGGAAACAGCAGCTGGCTTACATCTGATCCATGCATTGGGGGGGGGGGGGGGAGCATAAAACACGAAGAATCATGAATCATAAGAGGCTTGTAAAGGAGAGCAGAAAACCATCCTGATATAAAAAAGAAACTAAACAAACCCACCTACAGGCGTTTCCCCGATTTATGGAGGCCGTTGAAGAGAACTCATAAACAAAAGGAGCAAATTAGGGAACCAGGACAGGGTGGGAAAGGGAAAGGGAAGAATACAAGCCATAAAACAGATAAAAGCGCATGATGTAAAACCACATAAATTCTGCTTTTAGTTTTACTTTGGGAACAAATCAGGCATTTTATCAAACTGTACAACGTGAGTGTTTTCTTGCACAGTTATGCACACACACACGGCATTACCATCCAGCATAATGCATTCCCCAGGCATTGCTAGACATATTTAAAGACCTTTTTTTTTTTTGCAAGCGCTATGGTTTTTAGCTATAACTAGCAACAATTTTACAATCGCAGTAAATGCTGCAAAAATATATTTCTGAATATGCACTGGACTAAACGTGCCTGCTGTGGGTTTATCGTGCCGTCATTCTAGCCTGCACTATTTATCCACGACAGCACCTGGATAAGCTTGCAGCAAAATGACAGAGGAGCACAATCAACAGAGATGCAATTAGAAGCAGCTTCACCTCCGCAGCGCTCGGCAACCTTCCAGAAATAGGTTTTTATTTACTGCTAAAGGTCTCCACGCACTCTTTTCAGTGCCGTCAATATAGCAGGCTTGTGGCGTGCTACGATGAAATAGTCACGTTTCCGTCTCTGTCGTGTTCACGCATCTATTTGGTGACTCTTTTATTAACGAATCGTGTTGTACCGTATTTCTGCACTGTGCTACAAGATGACTAACACAATCAGAATGTACTGTACTCGCATGGAAACACTCCAGATGGGTTACGTAATGCAAGGAGAAGCCAGATCTGTGATTCTGAGTGGGCTGATCGCCACCACACGCACACGCACGCTCACGCACACGCACGCACACACACACACGCACACACACACACACACCACTGCATCTTCTTTTCGGCTCATTTTCAGGTTGAAGCTGCGTTTTCAAGAGGATTAGCCACTTTCCTGTCCTCTTCCTTTCAATTATTGATTACCTTACCAGCTTTGAAACCATTTCATGAACTGAATTTTTTTTTTTACTTCCTTTACAGGCATCCACCCAGAAGCTCCCCACATCCACCCCGACACCGAAGACTGGATGTCAAGCCCGACGGACGGTGGCATCGTCTACCTTCCAGATTGCAACGAGCATCACTCTGGAATCTGCAACTTCTCCGACACCTGGGATGCGACGGCCTCTTTAGACATTACGCCCGCACCAAACGCCACTGCCGCGAACCAATCAATCATCCCCTACCCGATCCACGCGCCGCTCATGTTGGTGCCGCTGTACACCGACTGGAACAGCGCTATGGCAGCGTGGGGCCTGGCCTGGGAGGCGCATGTCTACGGCGCCGGATGCACCTTTGTGATGCTAACCTTAACCTCAGCGCTCAATCTGCTCTGTCTGCCGCTAAGGTGCCCGTCCGGATGTGGCTACTTTGCCCTCGTCAGCTTGTTTCTACTAGCCGCTGGTTGTACCAGAGCTTTCTCGCTCCTGTACGACGCCTATGGCCACCAAGACCTTCTGCCCTCCACCGAGGCCTCGTTCATGCTGTATGAAGCGCCGTTTCCCTGCTTGACTGCCGCTTTTGGTTTGGTTTTCCTTCTCCTTTCCATGCGCTCCAGAATGCAGCTTTCCTACTCAGCCTTCCAAAGACCCTGTTTCCTTGCCTGCCTGGTCTTCGTACATTTCGCTGCCGCATTTGGGCCAGTGACACTCCTTAAGTCTTATCAGCGAGAGCCCCGCCTTTGCCTCTTTCTTTCTCTGATCGCCCGCGGAGCGTTTGTTGCGCTGGCTACATTTCTGTCTGCTGCCTATTTTGTATTCTACATCTACGTTCGGGCAGATTCGAAACACATCTACCACCTGAACAACACGTCTCCGACGCCGGCTGAGCGCTACAACCGCTGTCCGTTTGCCGAGAGTCGGGACTGGAATCGCGCCGCTATAACAGTTTGCCTTTCAGCTCTCTTTACTTTAGCCTGTGCAGGACTGCAGCTATACGCCATCCTCAATGCCGTGGGTGTTGCAGGTGGAGAGGACGTGTTCCACCCTTGGCCATGGTGGGCTTTTCAGTTTAGCTGCAGACTGTGCGAGCTCGGGGTTTGCCTCACCTTAGCCCTGGTGGTTGCTCAACCCGTCTACTGCTCCGACCACCTCCCTGCAGCGGGGAGCTGCTGGACTGAACTGCTGGCGTCAAAGTCCCCCATGCTGCCGGGGAGTTACCAGTGGTCCCTGAGCCAGCAGGAGAAGCTCGCCATCGTCGATACGGCTGGACTCGGGGAGACAGAGAGCTTACCACTTTACACTTTAATGGATGAGAGACTCGGTAGCAGTCTGAATGGCCTGGACCTTCTCTACCACAGCAACCGGGCCTTGGCATACAGAGACCTCGACCTGGAAAAACACGGGGATAGAGAAGGCGAAGAGCCTTCAGGTGGCTCTTCTTTCACAAGCGACTCCACCACAGACTTGCGGCCACCTTCCCCCATCAACCTGCGCCGGAGCATAGACGAAGCGCTCTTCGGCGAGTCCCTCTTTCCCATTAGCCTATTTAGTCCCGTCGAGCCCATTTGCTGCAGTGATCGATCTATAAATAACCAACGTGCACTTCCCAGCAATGGCCTCTTTGGTGACTCTGGACTTTATCGGACCTCTTCCTGCACGGAGATGGTCTCTCAGCCTGCCAAAACTCAAGGAGACGCTGTTGTAAGAGCCCCGCTATCTCCCTCCCTGTCCACATCCCCCAGCTGCTCATCTCCTGAACAATGGAGGGGAAGCACTTCCTCCTGCTCCCTCTACCGAGCCTCTCTCGGAGGCTCCTCGCTGGCCCTCTGCCTGAGCCCGGAACGACAGTCCCATGTGCCCCCCTCTGGCCAGGGCGACCCACAGAGGCACTATCATACACTCGGAGCAGCTTCACAGGAGAGCCTGGACCTGGACATATCGCCTGAGGCAGAGCGATCCGTGCAGGAAGAGTTCGTCACCGTCTGCAGAGAGATTGACGCTTTGAGCGTCTGCAGCGAGACAATTGATTTATAAAAAGGACAGTCTGCTCAAGGAAGGGTTACACCGAGGAGGTATCCAAGAGGGTGCGGCAAGGCGACCGGCAAAGTTATGTACAGCCCCCTCTGGTAGTGCATGGTAGCTTTTGCATACATTATAAAATATCTTTAACTGCCAAAATAAAGTTCGTTGAGCTTTCTTTGCGAATGAATCTATGAGGATCCAAGTGCCAAGAATGTCAGAAGCCAAAAGGTCATTTATACATTTTACATGTTTGATAAACGCTGGTACAGTCAAAAGAATAACACCATTTAACCGAGTGGAGGTAGCAGACACTTATTTGTACAAATGTTTTTATCGTATTACAACATTCCAATAGATATTTACTGTGAATGATTGAAGCACTTATTAAATACTACTGAAATCCTACCCTTTTGACCTCAGCATCGTTTTCATTAAATCCCCTGTTAAACACATGGGATTAGGATTAGTGTGGCAAACTATACAGTTTATTTATTGTGTTGCAGATTAGCAGTGCCCTCTGCTGGCGAAACACAAACACTACATTACTCTGTTATAAGATATGACCATGTAACTAATTTATGTTGTAGCATATCCTTGTGTAGTGAAATTAGCATTTGGCTTGTTTTATGATCGTCGGGGGAAACGTACTCGTCAAATCTCAACAGTCCTTTAAAAAAAAATCCAATTGACCCCAAAGGCTTTTGGTTTTTTATTTAAAGTAGGAAAACTTTAATGTAAATCTGCCGAGTCTATGCATATTTTGCAAAACATTTGAAAAAGCCTGAACAATCAATCCTACACGTTCACTGCATTACAATTATCTGGATTTACACCAAATTGCAGGTTTAAAATCCATAATGCGTGACTTAATTATATTTATCAATGCGGAAAAATAAAATCAACACTCAACACTCTAAAATTTCAAACTCTACATGTGGTGAAACCTTTCAAATAATCATGCTTGCAATATAAAAACAAACCCCCTTGAATGAAAACACACAGGAATAAAGCAGTCGTCCACATACTCTTTGATTCATTTATTCTTAACAGCAGAAGCAACTTTTCTTTCACTTTACTGTAAACAATGTACTTTTAAGTGTAAAACAACAAAAACAATTCATTAATTATTGAATACAGAATCTTAATTGCCCATCTAAAAGAAGCCATTGCTTCTTATTATAATAAATGCTGGTTGCAGAAGCTACGCCGGTGTTCTAGATACATATTGCAATATACCGAAAATGAAAGCATTTTAAAAGAATGTAAACTTTAGTATCTCACTTAACACTTTATCAGCGCCTTTTAGACGGGCAAACGAGACTCTGTACTTCAAACAAGATGTTTCCTAAACCTGATTTTTCTCACAAGATGGGAGATGGAAAAACTAGCACGATGACATTCACAAAAAAAGAAAGAAAAGCTTAATACTTCTCTGTAGATCTTCGCGTACATGTAGTTCAATCACAAAGCGTTGTCGGACACTGGCCCTGGCCGGGCAATGACAACAATTGTCAGACTTTTCATTTTAAAAATTTAAGGTCTGGTTCATATCCAGTATGAAAAGGTTAGAAAAGCGTAGTTCTACAGGAGCTGAATGACGACAAAAATGGCAATAAAGTTAGAAAAAGAGGAATAGAGGGTGAGGAGCATTGTACATGTCGACTGAGCTGTGCTGTGTAACCACTATTTTCCATGCCTGGCTTCAAGGTATATCTCTGGTAAAAAATAAAATAAAGAAATACTATGAGAAAGCCTTCACCATAACACACAAAATGGACGAGTAACAAGGTAACCAGCGGGCGGCTTCTTGTGGCAATTTTGGTTTTTGAAGATACCATAGAAAGTCTCAGAGGAAAGTGTAAATATAAGTGGCAGTATGTACGCACTTAGAAAGCGGAATAAAAATAGAACAATGTTTAGCTTAGTGAAAAAATAAACATGCATATCAAAAAAACGCTTCGTGCTCAATTCGACGTCCCAAAAAGACTATACAGGTTTAATATAAAGTCTGTTTGATCTAAAAGTATTCAAATTAAGGGGAGAAAATGTTTTCTTCTCAATACGAACTTTATTTTTTATTAATTTATTTTTGATTACATACATATGGTTTTTTAAATATACCTGATTCTGCAGCTTTTGGTCCCTTCCATGCTCAACGCATGATCATCATGAAGTGCGACAGGATGCTGACCATTTGGTTCAAGGGGGAATGGAATGTCCACAGTGGCCGGGTTCTGACTATCAACTGGATTAGTCTTCAGAATAACCAATATCTTGTACCTCAGTATCCAGGCTACGCACCAAAATACGCGCAGCTACAAGTTCAGCAAGGAACTTTTTTTTTTTTTTACCTCCGATGACTTCAAAATGTGAACGAAAGTAAGCATGATTGCCATTACAAAGGAGACACTGCACATAGAGACGAGTCGCTTTCTTGTGTCACCGGTTTCCCAGACAGGGATGTGAGACGCTTCCAAAATAGGGAAAGCGTGAAAGCAAAAATCCAAAAAAGGAATCTGCACCACGTTTGTTTTTATCTCACTATCATCAGGAAACGTCACCATAGCGCACCTTTCACCTTGTCCAAAGAATGCAATCATTAATCAGCAAACAAACACGCAAGGTTGAGATCCCAGGTGTTCAGAGACCAGCGCCAGCGTGGACGTTGCCCCTTTGGATCGGAGACGGCTGTGACGGTGGACACGATGCAAGAAAGTGCAGAGAAGTTGTGGGGGCGGGGTTGATGTGGGGGGGGGGGGGGGAGCCCAAGTGGCAATTAACATTTGGTCACTGTTAGGTCGGGTGCGTCAGGAATACGGAAGTTCAGTAAAGTCGCTTCTCATAACTGCGGAGGAAGAGATGAGCCCGTGAGAGATCAGCGCTGCTGCTACGACACAGCTGACTCAGCACGTTCACAAGAGAGGACCAAAAGTTAGCATTAAAATAATACAGCCGGTCCTCACTCGGGGACTAACGCGGCGTTACGGCGAGCGGCATGCAGAGGGTTAAAGTGAAATCTGCAGACGTGTCAAGCATCCATTAAACTTACGAGTGGAGTCCGTGGATTCCTCCCTCCACCTGTGCAGACATGGTCCTCTTTTCGAACTTCAGCTCTCCAGAGTACATCATAGAACTGAGACACACACACGAGCACGTTTAACGAGGATGAAAGCCGCCGAGTCGCCCGCCGAGTCGCAAACTACTCACCGGAGGACAGACAGACTCTTTGCCCCGATGTCCTGGCAGCCATGCTGGATGCCAGCTATCAGGTAAGGTACGAACTTATGGATGGAACCCTTGTCTTGGACCGAGCCCGACACGCCCTGGGCCACCTTTACTTTGTCACCCTCGCTGTGGGAAACGTCCCGATCATCATCCGACGGAACCACAGACTCATGAATGGCGGCTCGTGAACAGGTTGAGCCTTTCGCATACCTGAAATAGCGCTTCTGGCTGCTGACGCCCTTCTCCATCGCGTCCAGGGAGCCCATGCCGCGGTACTTTTTTAGCCGCACGCCGTCCGAGAAGAAATACTCTCCTGGAGCTTCGGTGGTCGCCGCGAGCAAAGAGCCCATCATAACTGGAGGAGGGGAAAAGAGAAAAGAGCGAATAACGTCCAACCTCCCACTTCGATACTCTGAATCCGGCTCGTCAAAACGTTTGCGATCTCACCGGTCGAAGCGCCGAGAGAAAGCGCCTTCACCACGTGGCCCACGGTCTGAATGCCACCATCGGCGATGACTGGCACGCCGAAGCGCCTGGCGTATTCCGCTACCTTGTACACCGAGGTCCCCTGAGGCCGCCCACACGCCATGACTGTAAAAAAAGGTGAAAATAGATCTATCGTGAAACCCCCCAAAAACTGATCCCGTCTACTTCTCACGCGAACTCAGACGTGACCAGACAGAACCGCGTCGCCATCGTTTTCCCGCAACGAGTCTCTCCTGTTTCTCGTTAGTGAACGTAGGCCAGTCCCCATGGCAACCCATAATGGGAGGCCTTGCCATATCGCCATGACAACCAGGAGCAGTCTCAGGGTACTCGTTACCTTAGCAACTGATAACCTTTTCTTCTCACCGAAGCTCATAGCAAGATTAGGAATATGTGCAGCGACTGCAGGACGGCACTTTCAAAATAAAAGCCTCCTTGGGTGATGAACGGTCTCTCTCTCTACTGAATGACTAAAGTAGTTTTAATTTGACAAGTACACAGGAAGTGTTCAGCTTGTACCGACACTCTTACGAACCCATGTCTAAACATTTCACGCGATCCAATGAAGCGTGGCTTCACATTCACCTTCCTGCGTGATGCAGATGGAGCCGCAGCCCATGCCGACCCTCAGGGCATCGATGCCGGCGTCGATCAGGTTCTTGGCCTGGGCGGCTGTAACCACTGGCAGAGGGAACACATCCCATGAATGTTGCCATTGTCACCGTCATGCATGTACTATTACACTTCCTCTGTCAGACTCACCGTTTCCTCCTGCCACTTGTAAGTCTGGATACTTCTGTTTAATGTAGTTGATCATGTTGATCTGATACACCGAGTTGCCTTGTGAAGAGTCCTGGAAGACGGAACACACAATCAGGAGTCAAGCCCCCTGAGGGTCTCAACAAAAAGGACTCCAAATCCACGTTTAGATACGAGCCAAGCCCACCAGAACCACGACGTCCACCCCAGCTTGCACCAACTGGTCCAGTCTGTATTTGTCGTCCTCCCTGGTACCGATGGCGGCACCGCACAGCAGCTGCTTGCGCGAGTCTTTGGACGCCAGCGGGTAATCCCTGTTCTTCTTCAGGTCGGTCCTGGCGATGATGGCCACCAGCTCGTCGTTATTGTTTACGATGGGAAGCTTGCCTAGCGACAGAAATACAGGACGGATATATTACCAAACCACGCGAGGCGGCGATCCGGCCGGACAGGAGCTGCGAGCAAAAAGAAAACAGGAACGCCACCTTTTTTACTGCGCTGCAGAATATCGTTGGCCTCTTTTAATGTCACACCAGCCGGCGCCACGACCAAGTCCTCCCTCTTCGTCATGGCCTTGGAGGTGGAGATTTACAAACCAAACAAAAATAGATACAAGTAAAATGGAGGGTTGAAAACATTTAGAAACATAAGGTCTGTTTAAAAAAAAAAAGCATAAAGACTACACACTTCCTCCAGAGGTTTGCCGTGGTCTTTCTCAGAGAGGAAGTCGATGTCCCTGGAGGTGACGATCCCGACCAGCTTGCCGCCCATCCTGCCCGTCTCCGTCACAGGGATCCCGGAGAAGCCATGCCTTAATTTGGCCTCGAACACATCCCCGACCGTGTGGCGTGGACTCATCACCAGCGGGTCGGTGATGAAACCCTGTTCAAACCTCTGGAAAAGAATCACATCTACTGTTATTTATCCTCTTATTTTTCCTCTCCATCTCTCCTCTGGCGCAAAGCGAGCAAAAGCAGCGGAAAACAAAAACACAGAGACAAGAGCGTGTGAAAACTTAATTAGTATGAAAACACAACCCCAACAACACAAAAAACACACACACACACACAAAAAGAAACCCACACAAACAAACGGAAGACATTTACCATAGTCTTTATAGGGAAAAGATGACAAGATGGGTTTTATAGTCGGTTGATGTTGGACGGCTGTCAAAAACGAAACTAAAACGCTTCGCCTACCTTCACCATGCGGACCTCGTTGGCCTGGAATTCCGGCGTGCAGTTGTGATGGATGATGCCGATGCCTCCCATGAGCTGTCAGATTCAAAAGTAGCAATAACGGCGTTTTAGGTCCTGAACTAAGACAATGCAACTCCTCGCATTTCAGCCAGCTGTCTTTTGTTCTCTTTACCGCCATGGTGATCGCCATGGCCGATTCTGTGACGGTGTCCATGGGAGAGGAGATGAGGGGGGTCTTCAAAGTGATCTTTCTGGTCAGGGCTGACGTCAGGTCCTGAGAGGGAAGAGCAAAAAGGGCGGCCGGTTTTAATGTGGACTGACGTGGCGCTGCTGTAACGCTTGTGTCGTCACGTGACAACGCAGAACCCGGAATGACAGAAACAAGCCTTAGCTTGGCTTGTGCCGCTAGCGCCACCTTCTGATTGTGAACGCAGCCCTTTCCTCTCGGGCAACAGGACTCTGACGCTCGATTACGTCCCCAACGGGACACCTGTTACTTTCGCATATATTCCCAAAACAGAGAAGCTCGATTTCGCCACCTTCAGCTCAGCGCCGTGTGTAAATAACATTCCACCAGCGGCAGATGGTCCCCGGCTGGCGTCCAAAGCTTTTTGTTTTTTTAGCCCTCATCTGTGAGAAATGTACCAGGGAGACTTTTCTCAAGGACACACACAGGGAAGGTGAGAGAAATCTGCCGACGCGGCTTCTCCGCTTGAACAAGCGCGACCTCGTTGACCTGCTAAATTCAAACCTAGAGTTCGGAAAGAACATCGGGGACGGGCTTGAAGAACGTCCCACGGCAGCGGCTTCAAAACGTGAAGGCGCAAGACTGGGTCAAAGCAGTCAAGAACCTTCTTCAACTTTCAGCAACGGGGAACGATTCTAGATCCGGTACCGGTCGGTGAGGCTTTTTGTTACCGGGCCGCACAGAAAGAATAACTAATTCATACAATTTCTGTTAGATCAATAATTAAAGTCTCAAAAGGTATTTTATTTTGAAAAATGACCAGATTTCCTCCAACGTAACAATCGAGCCTGTGAATCTTCTTTGTCACGCGATAAAAAAAAAACCCACAATGGAACCGGTTTGTGGGAGGAGAAAGATTGGTGACGGCCGTTCTAGATGAGAAGTAGATTAAATCTCCTGAAACGGCCAAAGTAAAAGAGGGAGTTCATCCAGAGCCCAGAGATTAGCCATCCTCTGCAGAGAGGCGAATGAGCAATGGGCAAGACGAACGTATAAACACAAGGGCGAGGGTTAGCAGCCAGAGGGTGACCGCATCGGCCAAAAATAGGAGGCGGCGGGGAGAGGAGAAATGATGCAGACAGGAAAAAAAAAAAAAAGACTATTTTTGTCAGGGCTCTGTTTATAAGATGAGGTTGCGTCTGGAGCAGAGAGGCGTCGTTTTCACTGCGACAAAGCTGAAGGGATGTGGCGCAACCAAAAAATGGCCCCGTCAGCAGGGCCACGTTGCACGTATGTCGCACAGGGGTGTGGAAGAAACCACGGAAAGCACACACTCGTCCTTCAGCATGCCGAGGACTGGCTTACCTCCTGCAACCGGCGGTAACCCTAATTAAAATCCCGCTCGACTACCTCGCATGCAGAAAACAAAAACGCTGCGGCACAGACGCACGCACTCACCACTTCATCGGAGGTAAAGTCGATGAAGCCGGGCAATATCAGGAAGTCACTGCAAGACAGACAAAAACAAGAAAGGGTGAGGGGCCGACGCACCTCGGGGGACGTCTGAAGCATTCACACATTTACATGTTAAAAGAGTCTCTCGGGTCAAAAGGAAACTTAAGTGAAACGAGATTCTGCTTCGTATTTACTGGAGGACACTTTCCTACATGCTGAGCAAGTCGTGGAGAAAGAGGGTTAAAGATGAGGACATCCAATCAATAATGCTTTATTTGAGCAACCTACATCTCTTATTGGCTCCTCCTCGCAGTGTACAGACGCTGTGTCCCGTACTTTGCCCCCCCCCCCCGCCCCCCCCCCCCACCTCCAAAAAAAAGGTACAGGGTTGACCTCTTTAGACTCACGTAAACAGAACGATAGGGAGACGCAAATACAGCGAGAGACTCGGACCCAGACACAGCGATGGTGCAACTGGGGTCCGAACAAACTTGTGGTTTTGGCGGAGGGGGGGGGGGTGAAACCAGGCAGAAAGTCGACACGGGAATGAAGAGAAGTGCTGTTTGGACGGACACCATCGCAGAACGAGAGTACGTGGAACAGACGAGCAGTGCAGGTGGAGGAATAAACACGTTGCTCACCTGGGATCCGTGACCTCTAAAGGAAGAGCCACTGGACACGTCGAGGGACGAGTCCAGTCGGTCCAAACGTCAACAGACGCGTCAACCCAAGCGCCGGCGTGGGCCTCGCCGCGCTACGTTCATTTGCATGTCAAAGCGTAGACAAATGCACGACGCAAACCAGGAACGCTTTGAAGGCGGAAACAACCTTCCCTTTCTTGTAGAGACATATCTTTAGGTCAAGAGCATTGCCAACTATCTGCACGCACGCACACACACACACACACACACACACACACACACACACACACACACACCAAACGCAAAACATCGGGTCTGACAGAGGAAGGTAAAGATAAAGCCGTTGAACGCGGTCACATGACAGCAAGGAAGAGCCGACTTTGCTGCAGTCGTCAGAATCTGGCACGATCAGAACCGCAACCGGTTCCAGTCCGCCACGTCCCCGTCCCTTCAGGCTGCGGGAGAGACGGCCTCGCTAGGCTCAAATTACAGACGAGCCAAGATGCCGTAACAAGCCTGATTAAAGAGCATTCTAAAAGCATCTATACGCATCAAATAGACAATAAGACTTTGGTTTATAATGTATATATAACAGGGCTAATGGTTCCCCAGCAGAATCACATCACGGTCTAATTGGGTAAATGAAATAAATGATCGTATAGTCACTGCCGTAAATCTTTGACGTATGCAAATACGATCTTTCAACCGTGTCCTGGCGAGAAGTGCGAGAAATTTAAAACACGGAAAAAGTGCCAAGAAATGTTTTTAATCTCGCTCGTGTTTGGGAGCGAGCGGCTTGAGAAGTGTGACGTCGATTGTCGTTCCTTGAACCCCCCCCCCCCCCCCGCCCAAATACCCTCCGACCCACATGATGCGAATTCAGGAAATCACGCGCAAGCTTTCCCGTAGTCGTGATGCACTTCATTACGGCTCGGCGGGGAGAGTTCAAACAATACTTCCACTCAATTAGTGCCTGCAGAAGGAGCAGTTTGGTTAGAGGCAACATCCGGCGGGTGTCTAGCTGACTGGGGGGGGGGGGGGGGTAAAGGAAGGGCACGAGACGTTCTGTCATGCATGTTGCATTTAAAAAAAGGACAGGGCATGAAATTAGGTTGGGAAAAAAAAAAAAAATGGATAATGTAGCTAGTTCTACATCGTGTGATTTCACCCGCTGCATGATTTCACAATTTCGGAGAGACAGAGGACTTTTCACAGGACAGTGTCAAAGAGGTTCTACTCACTTGTAAGTCAAACCATCTCCTTCAGAGCAAAGCTCTGCAGCCGTTTGACCGTCGGAGACAACGCACCGTCGGTCAGATCTGCTGGTTCAAAATGCGTCGGCCATTACAAAGCACTGCTGCGCCCGCGGCGCCCAGCACGGCACGCAGGCGGCGCTTTTGAGGTGAGGAATCCTAACTTTGAATGAATTGCATTACTGAGATTGCGCTGGGGGGGGGGCGACTAATCGGAGTTTATGGGTGCAAACTTACTTGTACGTCAGGCCGTCTCCAATTGAGAAAAGCTGCTGAGCCGAGAGTCCATCTTCGGGGACGTAGCCGGTGCCACCACTGATCAAGTAGTCCGCCATGCTGCCAGAATGAAAAGATGCCACTTAAAACCCAAGACTGAAATACACATTTTAATCTGAAATGCATAAAAAGAATGCAAGTAGACCCATTAATGATGCAATTATAAACTACCAGTATTTATTTATGTTTTTAAGGGAGGGATATTGTTGAGTTAACTCGTGATGACATTATCTGTAATGAACAAGCAGCGGTCACACATCAGTGCAAGCAAATCGTTTGATTTTCCGTGTTGGAGGAAATTCTTTACACAAATCCAGCATTTAAAACGGCGCAGAATTAGCTAACGTGAGCAAAGCCTGAAGTCAAACGCGGACGAACCCACTGACAGTTCAACGAACCATTTAACCTTGAACCGCGCGGCTCCCGTTTCAAGAAGCATATCGATTAGAACGTCGCCTAAAGATAAGATTAAGCACGTCATGATGGGGGGGGGTAAAGTCGAGCCAGAGTACCGGGCTTGGCGACCCACATTCTATCATCGGGGGCCAGCAGACATCAGCTGCACGTCGCGCACACCCTTAATAAACGACACGTCTTGTTTACGTAGCATCCTTGCTAGCAGTATCTTTCCTCCGTCACGAGCCGTGCTAGTACTCACATTAGCATCCCACGTCATGCCCGGCTAACCATCGCTGTTTTGAACGCCGGCCATTGGAGTTGTAGTTCCTATATTTATTTTTAAAGAACTAAAGAACGTTAACTAAATGACGATACGCCGAATTGAAATATGACTATTTTTATCCATTATAAATGCCTCAAATGATTTTCTCGCGCATAAAAAGCCTCTTGGAAGACATGTTAGCGATAATTTGCCAGATTCTTGAACGGAGTTCGGTCTTCCTGTCGAATAGCACTCTTGCTTCTAGGAACAAGGAGCGGAAAACACGTTTACACTTTAAGCAGAAGAGACAATACAATGTTTGATTTTGCTACAACAAAAAGTTTAACTACAACGTCAATGCTGTAAATTAAGAATAGTAGCTTCAAGTTGTGACATCATGCCACTGTGTGAGATTTCCTCAAGTCCCTAATTTTTCCTTTTTTTTAAATCAGCATTTGAACGCAGCAATAAACGCTACAAAACAATACTAAAACAATTTTGTGCAATGCACGCTAATAGTCCACAAACGCAGCCACGTGGACTTCTGGCAGCTCAGACTACCGTTATGCTTGCAGACATGTGGGAGCAACCATTAGCATTTAGCACTAGCGACCAAGCCATTCGAGGCTAAACTACACCCTTTCCACGCGTGCACGTACGCGACACCCCCCACACAATTAAACCTACAACAACTCTTTAACACAAAGTAGTTTCTTCGCTGCATTTACGTCCAGCGTAAATACCGCCCGGGACAGAGCAGCATTAGCAAAGCTACCTTCCGAAGCCGATGCCCACGCTGACCGAAAGGGAAGCGGCGTTCCAGCCGTCAGAACAAACGAAGCGATGACAGACGCGCCCGCTCCCTCCGGCTCGAAGCACAAACGCGTCGACCGTGCGCGGCTCCCAGACGCGCAAGCTTCGGGTTTGGTATTTAACGCGACTCGGACGTTGCAGAGAGAGGCAGCTGCGTGTTGATGTTATGTACTGGAGGCTGCTACGTCACGTCCCCCCCCCCCCCCTCTCTCCGAGGGGGCGGGGCTAACCCACCGCGAAGAACCACGAGTTAATTAATGGGTCCCGCATGGACTCCTGTTGGGTTTCCTTTTTATTTGTGATAGTTTTAGGACCGGCCTTTACTTGATTAATTCCGTAATGAGGCACGTTGTAGGTTTAATTCAAACACTTAGTCATTTTTTAATTTAATAGTATTTATTTTTAAATATCTATCTATCTGTATGCCTGTCTTTCTAATCTACATAAAATATGCATTGTCATCGTTTAAACTTTGCAATAGTGGCCACATGTTCAGTTAAATATTACAAATGGGGCCAACTTGAACATCCAAATTTGTCTACACGTTAAAATTATAGTAATCCCATATTATTAAAATAAAATTAAGACAATAGTCATCTGACTACTGCATACTGATCGTGCTGACACTCATTTGCTCTGCTGCTTTTACGCATAACATATGTTCAATGCGTGACCTCCACTGTAATATACTGGGCATGTGTTCTTATCTGAGCATATCTGCTAAAGTGTGGAATTGGACTGGCATTTAATCTTCTGCGAAAGTCGTCGACAGAAAAGGCAGCACTAACCACATTTTATTCACACGAGACAGGCTCCCTATGAACGCAGCAGATCCAGATCCATTATTGTCTTGCAGGTTTGCTTAAAGAAAAGTTCCCTTTGTCACCTTGCAGGCTAAATAAAATCCCGATGTGGTTCACTTTCTGACACCTAATATTTTGTGCAAAAGTAAACATAATAATTACATGGCTATTTGCACGATAACTACCTGTGTCATAGATGGTTGGAGCGCAAGAACCCTGCAAAGTCTCTCTTGGCTAATTCTAATTATATTACAGTTCAGACGAGGAAAAGAAAAAGGAGACCAAAAAAAAAACGTGTTTTTCCCTGCAACTCAACGTGCGCCGCAGAACTTTCTAGCTACTGTATGTTTGCCAAGGTGACTCAGGGGGATCGGTTTTGCCTCTCCGTGTTTGTGTCACATTAAATGTGGGTCATATAGCAGATATGGGTCAGTTGTTCCTTGAATGCACCGCTGCTATTCTGAGCAGTTGATTTAGCCCTGCTTATCCTTCCTGCAGCATGTTGCTTGCGTCGTGCATTGATGTTGCATTGATTCGGACCGCGTTAAAATAATAACACCCGACGCCTTATGTTCAGCCTTTTCTTGTTGTCTTAGCTTCTGCTCATAAACCAAGATGAAGGGCATCTTTCAAAAGAGAGGGTATTTGCATGCTGATCTAAATGCAATGGTGTGCGGACCTGATGGGGCTGACATTAGTTTGCAGGTGCAGAATTCTAAAGGCACAACCAGTGAAAGCTGCAGGACTGCCGTCACATGATCTCCCTATTTCTCCTGTTGACCCTGAGGGTTGTGGATTTCTGTTTAGAACTAAAAATTATCCTTAATTATAATTTTGTTTTTAAATCTGATCTTGTTTAAATTGGTTTGTTTTGCACAACTCTCACACTTCCTGTTAAGAAATACCTGAAAGGTAAACCTTCATCATTCACACGACTCACCTCTCCGGGCCTAAACCAGCTTGGATGCGTGTGGCGCTGTATCTCTGGGCCGCAGTTTCGTGTCTGTGTCCGTGTGAAGTTTGTCGCGCAAAGTGCTCATCCTCCCGAGATGAAGCATCGCTGCGCGGGGGCTGAAAGTCCCCCACAATTCTCCGATAGTCCGCCTGGCTCTCCCTCATTCCATCCGCACCAAAGTGCTCATGGCCGTACCCCTCCATGGTCCGTCCGAGGTCAGGCTCAGAATCCAGTGAAACGTTTTGCTATTTGCGTCTTAACAGAATTCCCAAAGTCACCGCAAAATATCCAACAGCTCAAGCTGAATTTGACCCAGAAAAGGAGTCAACCGGAAGGCTGGGGCTGTTTGAACTTCACAACCCTAAAAAGATAAAGAGTTTGCAAAGAAATGGAAACACTTCATTCTCTTCTCAATGTTTTCATCCAAAAGTCTTCCCTCTTTACGTTCCCTACAGACTCGATGTGCAGATGAGTCAGAGAAAAACAGAAAAACAAAGTTCAGACTCCATCTGCCCCCTGCGGGATATGCACCTGCCTACAAAAGGACACCAGCCACCTCTAGGCCGGTCCACAGAGGGGCGTCACCTGGGAGATTCACCCACTGAGAGCATATCGCTGTGGAAATGGTGCCAACAGCAGAGTGTTGTTCTGAAGAGGCTGGCGGGCTGATGTCTTCAAAATGTTGGAGGCGACTGTCTGGACTCTGGAGTGAAGGTGAGGCTAAAGGACAGATAAGCGCAGCGCAGCCCGATTCCCTGCTTATGAGTATAAATAAAGCAGGATAAAGCCGTCACTGCCCCGAGCGCTCCTCTGCAAGTTGAATGGAGTGCTGAGTGCTCTCTCTCTCTCTCTCTCTCTCTCTCTCTGTCTCTCTGTCTCTTTCTATGTATGGGTTAATCCTGCTTTCTATTGTGGCGCTTTCACAAAGAGGATTTCAGAATCAGAATAAACAGGAAAAGGAGAGAGCATCATCATCATCATCATCATCATTATTATTTATTATTATTTATTTTTTACAGCAAGATAATCTACGCTTTTGTCTCACAACTCAGTTCAAGCCAAATACATTCAGCATACAACGCATTTATTTTACACTATTGTGGAATATTGTTATTGTGTCAAACGGTTTTGCATTCACACACACGAACACGCACACACACACACACACACACACACCTGCAGGTGACTGAATGTTCTTGACAGACTTTAGGACGTTAAGATGGAAAATCCTCTTATCCTGTTCTTCTATAGGCTCGAGCAACTTAGAACTCACGCTGACGGAAACACTTCACAAATATGAAGCAAAGAGGAAAACAGATCCGGAAAGTGTGTTTTAATACTGAGGATATATATATATAATGTAACAGAAATGGACTGGCTGCTCTCGGTGTAAAACATGGCTGCAGTCCTACGTTAAAATCATGTCATCTGTGCCATCAAAGGATTAGTGGGGAGTTCCAGCTTTTAATTTCACACGTGCACGTCCTCAGGTTGTCCCTCCGCTCATTCAGTGGCGTTACTGTAATGAGCATCATGCGCATTTAGCGTGGATGCTCATTGGGTGGCTGAAGCAAACCAGAGTCATAAGATTGTTTGACACAAGGGTGACCGATCCCATCAACAAATGACTGGGCGCCGAGGACATGGGTTAGCGGCTCACGCAGAAAAGATTACGCGAATGCAATTCATTTCACATCGCCGCAGGGCAAGGCCCTCTGGAGCTGGAGCTGGGAGAGACCGGATGAAATGGGTTTCCGTTTGATGTCACGTGTCAATAAGAGAGCTGTATAGTCTTCTTTATAGAGTCAGATTATAAGATCAGCTGTTTTACTTCAATCAAAATTCATCAATTTTCAGTGAACACGAGACTTTTGTGGCCGATTTAGAGTCTTTAGTCCGGGACTCGTGCTCTGACGTGAATAATATAACGCTACAGGCCTTTATCTTGGTTGATTTGAATAATAAAGTGAATTAATGGCTGAATTTCATTTGCTTCTTCACAGTCACGGTGTTTTCCAGCTTTGCTCAATGTGACGGCTGCGTGAGAAACTCGATTGATTGCTAATATTGCCGACGTCCATGCTTTTCCTGGTGACGCAGTGCGGCGAGAAAAGGACAATTGACATATTATAACATTGTAATAAAAAGATTAGTGTCATTCTTCGCGTGTTGAAATTGATTTGTTCCTAAAAATGTGCTAAAGCAGGACTAACGTCACTGAAACCATGTGATGCTGTTCTGTGCTGCCACCTAGCGGACTCAATGTTGTATTGCCTTAAAATAAACCACATAATACATGTATGAGTAGAAACCAGAATGTTTTTACCTTCTGTTTACTTGGATGGTGATAGTGAACCACTAAAAGTGATTTCTATACATTTATGAAATTAATTGAGGAATCAAATATTCCTTTAAAATGAAAACACTCAGGCATAACTGGTAAAAAAAAATGCCATATAAAAAGTTAAAGTCTGCATTGCTCGTGGTTTTAAAAATGTGAAAAGAATACAAGAAACATCGCCATCGGTGTATTACCTTATTATAAATGATTTCATGAAGTATTCATGCATTCACCTAGAAATAGTATTTTACTGTTAGAGGTGCTGAACGATTTTTTTATTGGACCTTAAATAATAACCTTCTTTCAAATTGCTTGTGGATTCTTCTCTCCATTAACTGTTCAACTCAGGAAGTAATGAGAAAAGCCAATAAATTATAGTTACACAGAAACTGATTGTCCTTGTTCTTCTTTTTTAAGAACAAATGAAAATAAAATAATGAATTTGAGAGCCATTAAATGTTTTAAGAATAAATGAATTACCCTTTTCCCAGGTATTTCTATAAACTGTACCGCATGTTCAAAAATTACTGATAAAATAACAAAAAGCTGCACGAAAACGTTTTAAATAAACAAAACAGCAATATTTATCTTTTAGTACAAACAGTGGTGTAACAGTGTACAAGTACTAGTACCTCATGTGCAATACTTTGGCAGACATCCTTTATTCAATGCCAATATTTAAGCCTCAGGATGTGTTTGTTTCTTTACTTTTTGTGTGACTCACAGTCGTCTCATTGTTCGGATTCTTATTGGCAAACCTTTCAGTGGTTACACGGGGATGCAGTGAAAAATTGGCAAGGATTAAATTAAATTAAATATTCTGTTTTTTTTTACTCTTTGAGGGGCCGGCGTTTTAAACCCAGGCTGTGAAAGGATTTAATGTACTTGTGTTGATGAGTCTTTAATAATTATTTAATAATGAGATATGATTGACCTGAAATGAAAACAGGAGGCTAATCTGGATGATCACGTTCAACTGTGCAGGCCTGAGTTGCAAAAGCATGTTCAACTGGGTTAGAGTTTACAGCAACTCTGACTCGGAAGTAAAAAGCATGCCAAGTAACAGTTAGTGTGACACGAGTTCCTTAACTCCTTCAGGCGAACCGTATAGTGAGCAACTAAAGCTGGAATTTCATCACAGATTGTCTCCCAAATGGGAAGAGAAGCCACAGCAAACTGGGGAAAAGAGAAAAAGAACTTTTGTCTCTGCTTATTCATCTAAAATGGGGGGATTTTCCACGATGAAAGTCCGGAATCTCCACTTTGACAAGCGACTCATTGGCTTTCTGACAGGAGACTACATACAGCTCCTCTATCTGGTTATCTTGGGACGACGTGGAGTTGGGAGGAGGTAGAAGCCAGCCTGTCAATGTATTTGCATAGTATTGATTGAGTATTGATGATTAAATGTAATCTCAGAATCTAGAAAAATCTAGGCGTTAGTGAGAACATAGGTCACACCTATTGCCCAACGATTAATGGTTTCGTCTTCCCTCCTGAAACTATTTTGTGGCTCGATCCAAAATGTAACTATGTTATGTCATATCAAACTATTCCTGAATCCTCCTGATGAAGGATCAATGCATAATAATAATAATAATAATAATAATAATAATAATAAATGAAGAGGCTACAGAGCAGGTCCTGACAGGCCAGACAACGGATCCAAACACGACTATAAATATGTTTTGAACAAGCCAAGGAAAATCCCTGAACTCTCCTCAGGTCACCGTGAGCAGAGAAACAGGAACCCGCCCGCTGCTGCGCGCAGCGTGACGTCACCGTTACGCATTATAATCAGCAAAACTCCCGACGCAAGAAGCTCCCGAAGCTCTGCGGATCAGAGATGATTTCATAAACCCCGAAGGAAGCGAAAGAGCGGCTCATTTCTCCGGTGGTTTGCCGTTAAAGCGGTTCAGAGAGAAAGACGCAGAGACACCGGAATAAAGCAGCCGGTAAGAGTTCCTGCCTGCGTCCTTCTTTTAGATCTGCGTGTGAAACAACAATGTTCGTTTATTCTCGCCGTGATCCAGCGTTTATTCCAAAAAGCACGTGCGCTATAAAAGGCTCGATGTTGCCTTCAGGTTCTGTTGGACTGCGTGGGTTAATCCGGTTTCGTGTCATACGTGCAGAACGTGGATCGGATTAAGCGCAATAGCGCAGGCCTTCTCTTTTGACGAGGGTGGCCTCTGACGGTCGCCACGAATTTTCTAAACGGAATACTAAAGAGGTAAAGGAACTTGTAATCACATTTGAAGATGCAAAAATAGTTTTTTTTGTGTATCACGGTTAGAAATATTTTCAAACTTTCCGTCAAAGAAACTATTCTGAGAATCGAAAGGCAAATGGTTTAAGTAAAACAAACCAAAAAAAAAACATTTGAATTCGGTCATAATTAAAATTGATATTTCCAATAATTTACAAAATGCACAAATACCGTGTTACTTTGCTTCTTCCTGTTCTTTCTTTATGATTTATAGCACCACGTATTTTCCAACAAATATTGGTTGCGGTCCGGAATTTCTTTCAATCCCAATCTATGAAGTCTGGCAGAACGCACAATTCTGAGAGGTGATTTTCTAATCCCAATCCCAGACGATGTGTAACACAACCCGGCGACACTGACAGGAAGTGTGTTGCTCAGGATGACATCATTTATTAAGCGTTGCATCAGTCCATGAGGGGGGGGGGGTTACTCCTGTTATCAATCACAATGAGCAACACAATATTGCTCGTGTACAATGAGGCATATTCCAGTCCAAATGTACTTGTTCTGTTTGTCATTTTTATTCAATCCAAGAGAATCTTCTTCTTTTGCAGCTCTCCTTTACCCTAAGAGAGCCATGATGACAGCCGTCCTCAAGATGTACTTCATCGGGACGGCGCTGACCGTCCTCGCCGTCCTCGCGGGGTTCGTGGATTCCTTCGGCGGCCTGATGTACCCCCAGGATCCGCACTACGGTTTGGGGCCGGATCAGCACTCAAAGGCTCCGGGGCAGTTCGATTCCAGCGGAGTGTCTGTGAGGCGAGACATCACAGGGCCTTCGTTCTAGATCTAGAACATGACAGCTGGGAGGATGTGCTGGTTGCCGTGACAACGACTGGACAAACGACGCTTCCCAATTGCACTGTGCAGGCAACTAGTTTGTGTTTAGCAACTATCTGACGAGAAATGTAACTCGACTTAACAATCATTTGCACTAAAGTTTTGTATTTTTTCACGTCTATTTGTTCATTTTAAGTTGTGTATTTTTCAATAAATAAAACAACAAAAATGCACTTTATTTTCATTGGCTTTAGTGAATCATGAACTGTTTTAGGAATACTGCAGTGGTGACCTCTTTCTTTCCATTCATCTTTCTGGCCGCTTTGTCCATTATGGGGTCATGGGGCATTTTAAAATTTTTTTATTTTCTTTTAAAAGAAAAAAAACAACAACAACAAAGAACTCAATGAAGATATAACCTTTCATATAAAATGATGATCTGCGAGCGAGAACACATTTATCAACAGTTCTTCCATCTGCTTCCTGATTGTCGAGGACAACTTTCGAGGCCCTGCTGTCCCAGACTGGACGGGAGAGACGGATCAACAGTCCTCGCGGCGGCCAGTGGTTGCTCAGTCGCTGCAGAAAAGTCTTCCCCTCCTGGGCCTTTTACAGATGAATGGAACTCGATGTTGGTTTCCCTCATCAGGTCTCGTGTGGTTCAATCTCTGCAGTCTTGATGGCGATGTGGTGGATATGCAACACCCAGACACGTGACCATGTGTAAAGAGCAAAATCTTCTTTCTTAAGCCTCTTCGCTTCCTTTTCCCGGTGCTGCAGGGTAGTATTAGTCATCCATCGGATGCCACGAGGCCCGGCTTTTTCTTAGTAAACTGGCTGGTACAGGACCGGAGGCACCATCATCATCTGGATCCAGCCGTTTTACACAGAATACGGTCAATCACAAGATTGTCTTTGCTTCATGGAATAATTCCTAATTCTTGGAGGGTGAGAAATGACTATTAAATGAAACTGCTGATCCGGATCACATTTTCAATAGCTGTACTGTCCTAAATCCGCCATTAGTGGCATTTTTCCTTGAAATAAATGAAAACTGCGCACAAAGCCACATGCAATCAGACTTGACGTCACGCGTGGAGCCACCAGCCCTCTTGGCGTTCCGGCTGAACGCTTGACGTCCTCTTGCGTTCAGCTGCGTCCACTGCAAAAAAACAAACAAAAAAAAACAGATGCGCCTTTGAAAACCAGTTCTGTTATGCTGAAATCGCGCCTCCCTCAATTTCCAACATTCCTGAAGAATCTTAATTTCTTATTTCACAACAACCACATCAGTCACGTTGCGCGCTTTTCCTCGGAGCGTAAATCCTCACAAGCGGCCCGGGTCGCCTGGATGCGGGCAGACGCACCCGCAGACCGGCGGCGCACCTCTTTACGCAGCACTTTTGACGTTAACGACCCGTCCCAGCACGTCCCCACACCTGACAGACACTCCGGTCACTCCGACGGTCATCTTGGGACACGCGATGCGGAGATTTGAGCTCCTCTTGGGGGTGTGCGCCCTTCTCCTCCTGGCTGCTGAAGGTGGGAGCCGGGGGAGGACGTTAAGTTTCCGACGCACTCCTCAGCAGGATGACCGCCGGGGTCGAAGCCGCCCCAGGAGGGACGCCAGCGGCTCCCTCACAGCGCCTGGCGGGCCTCCCCTCACCTCCTGCCGGATCCCGCTCACCCTGGCAGAGCACAAGGTCCTGGATGATAACACGCACGAGGTAAGGGAGTTCTCCAGGTGGTGCATATTTAGGCAGAAAGAATACAAGACAGGCCAGGATTTAATGCGCTTTTTTTTACTTTTTGAAAATATATGTAAAATAAATAAAGCCATGCTTAATTAAAAGAAAAAAATAATGATTGCAAAAAGAGAAACTATGGCAATCAATACATGTCATTTATCCTCAGCAATGATGATAATTAACCCAATAATCCCAGGAGCATTAAACTCAGTTGGGTTAGGGTTTTGGATTGTGCACATGAAAGTATTGAAGTATTGCTGTGTTGTACTGTTGTATTTGTGTTTTCTTAGACGGGGTTTAACGGTGATGACGGTTCCTATGTGATTCTCACGTGGGTGGGCGACGGTACAGGAGTGAGTATCCAAAGTTTAACCTGCTTTTTAAAAAGATGACCATGCAGAAAAAACATCATTTGAAAAATATCACTTTCAGATAGAAACTAACTAAGCAGTGTTTTTAAAAGATCTTTTTCATGCAAAGTTTGTAACTGAATTTCCCAGGTGGTTCTGGTCCTCTCAACATTTAGCGCCCCAATAGAATCTTTCCTAGAAGGAGGCTCCTCACGGCTTTATCGCAGGTGAGTCAGCATCTGGCGCACGAAAGCGAAATGTGCAGCAGCAAAATACTTTGGAAGCTTTCTTTCTCTCATCAGTACCGATTATGGAAAATCCTTCCATGACATTTCCCAGCGGATCAACAACACCTTCATCAGGGAGGAGTTTGGGGTCAGGGTCGGACCGGGGAGTTCTGTAAGTTCACATGAAGGGCTGTTAGAGTTCAAGATGGGGAACTTGGATGGTCTGTTCTCACCACAGGGGGAGGAACGTGATGATTCAAGAAAGTGAAAAATATCTCATCTTCAAACCTTTTTTTTCCCTTTAAATTTCTCTGAGAAAATGAAAAAAAAAAAAAAAAACTGTTTCCTGATCTTTACATCGCAAATCAATACAATTTGTTTTAACAAAAATTCTGATGAAAACGAATTTGACAGTTTTATTCATTTAATGATTTTCATCCCTATGGAGCAACCTTCATATCAGATCTGCCTTTGATTGGTTTTAATCAATAGGTGATACTGACAGCAGACATACCTGTGGTGCACAACCGAGGAGGGATCATCTTCACCTCCACAGATGCCGGTGCAACCTTCAAGTTCATCCAGCTGCCCTTCCACCTGGCTCAGCCAATCACGTACCACTTCCTCAATCCCGACTACCTGGCGGCCCTCAGCATTGACGTGAGATGCTTCTCTTTCTTTCACTTTTTATTCTTGGGGTCTTGTTGGTGGTCTCTGTTTTTTTTTGTGTGTAACATACTGGGTAAAACACATGAAGGATTGTGTGTACTTGCACACACACACACACACATGAAGGACACACACCTTAAAGTAAAGGTAAACAGCCCTCTGTTCTTTCCCACCTTGCAGGGCGGTCTTTGGCTCTCGCTGGACTTTGGTGCCAAGTGGACAAAAGTTCACGATGGAGTGCATTCTTTCTCATGGTGAGGATAAACAGGAAACAAAACCACATGAAACATCCCAGCGTGACTAAAAGGAAGCACGTCAGATGAACCATATATTTTTAAATGTATCGAAGGCACCACAAAATATTGCATGTCTGATTGTTTTATTATCGGGGAGAAGAAACCGCTGCACCATTTGTAGTATTTAATCTTCGTCTTTCTATTTCAGGGGAGCTGGAATCCATTTATTCTTCAGCTACAGTCGAGTAGACGCAGGTACGAAGCTGGAGGAAACGCACTCGTTGTCTCATTGAAACACAAACCTGAAAATCCAAGACAGACTGAAATAAAGAAGAAGTTATCGTTTAAATCTCTGATTGTTTTTTTTTTTTACACAATTTGAAATACTTTTTTTTTTTAAATGACAAAATACTCGACTCAGTTCTATTTGCCTTTAAACACAACAATATCTTAAAGGATTGCAAATCATCTCCTCCTTTTTAACTTGTGTGACGGCTCTTTTTTTTGCCGCAGACGAGGCAGATGAGAGGGGGGATTTGGTGCTGAAGAGGACGAAGGATCTGGGACAGACCTTCACCACCATCCACGAGGACATCTACAGCTTCGGCTACATCGGAGCCTTTCTCTTCTTTTCTGTGATGGAAGACTCCGTAAGAAGCAAAAACAACATGCGGTTGCATCATGAGATCTGGAGCTTTAGTAAGGTGACGCTTCTCTTTTGCTCCCAGAGATCCCCTCGCGTCATGTATTTCTCTTCAGACCAAGGAGACACCTTCAGCCAAGCGGTCCTGCCTTCTGCCTCCACCGAACAGGTGACTTAAATTAAAAACGGCTTGTTTGTTATTATTTTTGTGTGTCGTTTAAGGTTATATTATTCAAAGACTTTGAATTGTGATGAGACTTCATGCAGGCGAAGGAAGACAGATTACATTTTGAGGCAGTTCTGGTTACAGATTCAACTTCTGGATCACTTTTTCTTTATATTTAATGTACAAGATCATATTTTAACCCCACCTTCTCCCAATATCCTCAAATATAAGAATAAACCAATCAACATTAAACCACCCTGGAATGAGTGACTCCTGTATTTGGAGGTGGTTGGTTCACATTACGGTTTTAAAAGCAAGATAAAGACACGGCACTGCAATTGATATGATGAGAAAATACAGAAATAAACAAAATGGAATGCATTTAATGTTTCAAAATGTCTCCAAGTTTATTTAAATATGCAATAAATGTGTTATTTCGTTAACATTGGAGAGCATTGATTTGTGACATGATTGAATATATTAGTCACTTTTTCTTTCTACAAATATACTTGTCTTAAAAATATGCACACTTTTTTTTTATTGTTTGACACTATTATTCTTTTGCACCATTTACATTAGATCGGCTATTGGCAACATTTCCATTTTCAACACCAACTGAACACGCACGTTTTCTGGTGCAACACACACACACACACACACACACACTACATCTTGTTGACAGCACAAACCCACACTTTCGCTCTCTCTCTCTCTCGCTCTCACGGCGATTAGGCAAGGTTTGTGGCAAAGATCAAAGTCATCACAAAGAGTTTTCTTTATTTGCAAGTGCAGTTTTTCTCACCCACATCTCTCTCTCTCTCTCTCTCTCTCTCTTGACATGCGTTTGCAGTTCTATTCCATCCTGGATGGAGATGAGGACATGCTCTTCATGCACGTGGACAACCCAGGAGGTAACAACAAACAACTAAACACAACCAGGTCTATAAATCTGGCCATGTTGTGGAGAGAGCGTGACAGAAAGAGTTCTCTCTGCCCCGTTTTGCTGTAATGGAAACGCTCAACGTTCAACCGGTTTCACAAGTTCTCCTTGCTGACAAATCATTCCATCATTCCGAGTGCGTGTCCTTGAGTATGCAAGTCCAACTGCGTCCCCTTTGTTCCTTTCTCTACCCCCCCCCCCCCCCCCCCCGCCACTCAGTCCCTCTCATTCACTTCTATTTCTGTTCCACACTATATTTCTATTTCTCTGCCAAGCGATCCTCCGGCTAATGTCCAGATTAGCTGATGGGACTTTTGAATTGCTGAGATAGGTAGTGGAGATACGGGGCGGGGGGGTTATCTTTTGTCGGCAGGAGCAGGGGGGGGGGGGGGGGGTTACACTTGACGAGCTGACAAACACATCTTGTGATCAGGGTGTGACACAAGTGCACACACATGGAAAACGAGTTCCATCGCCTCCGTCAGCTGAGCTTGTCCTTCATGGCTCACTCTGAAGTCAATGCCTGTCCTATTAAATGTCCATCTCATGCGTCTTTGACCCCCCAGTCTGTTTGGAGGTTCATGCCGTCTCCCGTCTCACTGCAGACACCTTCTTTGGGACCATGTATACTTCGGATGACCGCGGTATCTTGTTCTACAAATCTCTGGAGCGCCACCTGTTCGACGGGCAGAGGAAGAGCGATTTCACCAACATCACTTCGCTGAGAGGAGTCTACCTCACCAACAGACTGGATGATGGTAGAGTAACATCTGCGTATATGATACGCAGATAAGCATATATAATATGCGTTTAAGCAAATGTAGCTGTTTTGCATTTGATTGAAGTATTTTTTTTTAACTGTTAAAGGTACTTTTAGTTCACTTAAGTATCCAAATACTCCTCCTACCGCTCTATTTTATAAAAAACAAAAGACTGACGATTCAATATTTTTTTGTGTGTTTCAGACGGACGTATAAGATCCGTCATTTCCTTCAACAGAGGAGGGACATGGAGACAACTCAACAAGCCCGAGAATGTGGAGTGTGGAGATCAAGTCCAGAGTGTATGTGGTACAATAATCCCAGTCTGCCAGTCAGATTAGATTCTACGCATGAACCAGGAAGTGTTTCTGTGCTCCATCAGTGCAACCTTCACATTCATGGAGAACACAGCTGCAACAACCGCATCGTTCCCATGCTGGCTTTGTCCGAACCGACCGCCATCGGCCTGGTCATCGCTCACGGTAACTGATCCGTGGTTCCAGAGTTTAATACGTGGAATAAATCGTGCCAAATGTGCAACTTTAAATCACGTTCCCAATACAAGTATTTGATGTTGTTACATGTTGTGTTCTGGGTGACCTTCTCTCTTCTTCAGGTACCGTAGGAGATTCTCTGTCATCGTCGACGCACCCTGACGTGTTTGTTTCCTCTGATGGGGGTTATAACTGGAGAGGGACCCTCAGGGGTCCTCACCATTACAGCATACTGGACTCTGGGGGTCTTATTGTAGCGGTGGAGGCACACCACGAAAGACAAGTCAAGACTATCAAGTACTGAGCAGATATATTCTCTGACAGTCGATTATTTATTTGAAGTTGCGCTGAATGTAAAGACGCGTCGGCCATCTTTTCTGGTCACAAGGTTCTCCACAGACGAGGGACGGTGCTGGAAGTCCTACAACTTCACCGAGCAGCCCTTCTTCTTCGCAGGCCTGGCATCTGAGCCGGGAACAAAGGCCATGAGCGTCAGCGTTTGGGGGTTCCGGCCCGAGGAAGATGCCCAGCCCATGTGGGTGGCCGTCACCATAGATTTCCAGAGCCTCATTCGGAGAGAGTGTGAGTCCAGACGCTACAATTCCATTTTTACAAAACTGGCACATTGACTCAACCACAGGACAGCAAGCCAAGAGGCTCCTCTGAATTCCTCAGGTACCGAGCAGGACTATGAAGCGTGGCTGGCTCATTCCAGCGACACGGCCGGAGAGTCGGACAGAAGCGGCTGCGTTTTGGGCGTCAAGGAAACTTATCGCCGGCTGAAGAAGCAATCGGCGTGCAGGAACGGCCGAGGGTTTGTTGTGAGCAAGAGGGAAACCCCCTGCCTGTGCACCAGAGACGATTTCCAATGGTACAAATCCCGAAAACAACGACTAAAAACAGCTACGGCAGAGCTGTTAAAAAGCCCTTCCGTTTCCTTTTTAACAGCGACTTTGGATATTATCGGGACGTGAACGCCTCATACTGCGTTGCTGCCAACAAAACCTCGGACATCTGCCTTAACGGAGAGGAGGGCGAGCTTCCCTCTGCAGGGTAACCATGGCCGCTTGTTATTTGTTCAATGATGACACACAACTTGCGCGTGCACTTGGACAATACTGAATATATTTGCAGGTACCGCAAAGTCCCGAGCAATAAGTGCGAGGGGGGGTTCAATCCTCGGCTCGATGCGCAGACGGTGGTCAGACCCTGCGCCGTTAGTCCCGGTCCCGGTCCACCCGCCAGGTCTTCGCCCCCAACCACACACTTTGACACGCCGGTGAGCATTCATTGCGTCTTTAATTGCTCGCGTTTACATTTTAGCAGCAAAATAGATCGAGATAGAGAGAACTTTAGGGTAACTGAGATGCGATGAATGTGTTTTTCTTTTATTCCAGAGAGAGAGGCTGGTGTTGATTCTGGTGTGTGCAGGAGCCGGAGTAATCGTCCTGGTCGCTGTCCTTTCTGCTATCTTTGCCGTCAGGAGGGCGGTTTACCGAAGCAGGTGAAACTAGTGACGCACGCCCGTGCAGCACGAGCACCGTCTCACACACGCAACATTAGCTGACCGCTGCGGTTTAATGTCACCATCTACAGGACGCCGGTTTATCGTTTCTCCAACCTTCAGATTCAGGATAACGAAAACGGCGTCGCAGCCGATCTGGAAAGCACCAGCAGCTGCAATGGCACGGCGTGCCAGCACGACTCGGATGATGTGACATGATTTATTTATATATTGATTTCTTTCTTTTTTGCATTGAATATATGTTATGAGCACGCACCAACTTATGATTTATACATTTTTACTGACATCTTTTTTTTTTTTGACAGGATCTTATTGGATGATACATTTTAATAAATGTAAATGACACTCACAATTGAAAGCTGCTGTCCTGCAGGATACCACTAATGACATTTTGTTGGACTTATCCAAGACATTTTCATGGCATCTCCATGGCAACTCCTGAGGATTTGAATGACAACTACAAAATTTTCTTAATTTATTGATCTTACTTCATTTCATGACTTTGCTTACTATTTGATTTGTACAGTATGCTTGTTATTTTATTTTACTTTGCACCATCATTTTAATTAATGTTCAGTGTGGAAATAAGAGAAAACTTAAAATGTGCATTAAATCATACAATATCTTATTATTTGTTCTTTACGTTGTGCGTCCTAGTTTCAAAATATGCCATGACAACTGACAACCTTATAAATCCTTGTCGACCAGAGGAGAATGGCGGCGCTGTGACGTCTCACGGCTGTTTCGACGAGAAAAGAGAAGAAGAAAAATGAGGAAGCCCGTATTAGGGAAACAAAGATAAACCATAAAAAGAGGATATCCCACTCTTGACAAAGTATTTACTTTTCGCACGCAGGTATAAAGTAAATACTAAATACAAAACTAACTGACATAAACATGAGATGAAACAATGTTGTTTTCATTCATTGTATTGTTTGACAGAAGTGTAGTTTAGGTTTGTTTTGTACTTGTACTATAATTTAATTCACAATCTGAGCATTGCGTATGTTACACTTCAAATATTTTTAAATGTGCTTTTTACTATTACTACTTATGACTAAAAAAAAAAAAACCCCACTGCAATGTAATTTTCCATTTTCTTCATAGCCTTTTATTTTCATGGTAGTTTATACACACGTCACGTGTTTTTCCTCAACCCATAATCTGCAATGTTCGTCTCCGAAGTTTTCCACAGAGTGGAGCATCTTACTTTTTATCATAGCCCACAGAGCCGTTCCGCTATCAGCGCTTACACGAATCACTCCTTTCGAGTTTCTCCACCAAACCGGAATCGGTGGTTACCGGGGCGATTAACCAGGTAAGCAAAGTGTTATATTTAACCTTTAAAAGATTTTACCTAAAAAAATAAAAATAAAAGTTACTACATGACGTTTCTCTGGTGCCAGCTAGCAAACATTAGTAAAAACGGCGAAGTTAAACAGCAGTCGAATTAACATGGATGCTAGCTAGCGAATCAAAATTTAGCTTCTATGCTATTTATACTAAAATAAAACATTTTACTTTCGGTAGCTGTACAGCCACCGATGTCCTTTTAGCAATGGCTGCGTTAAAATAAAAATATATATATTTAGCTTCCTGGCTAATAGTAGCCCGCGTATCGTCACCGCCGTGGCCATAACGGACCTCCCTTCCGTGTTATCGTCACAGTTTGCAGCTGTGGATTGAGCGGCCGAGTGCTGACGATGATGGTCAGAGCCGGGGGTGAGTGTTCGCTCGTTAAACGGAAAATAAATGACTATAAACCGGCGACGATCTGTCACCCTGTGTCCGTCCGTCTCAGGCATCCTGAAGTTAGCGGCGCTCGTCTCCTCCTTGCTCCTCGCGGTTTTCCTGGCTTTCCAGCTGCTGGAGATAAACATGGATTTCAGGCTGGCCAGTTTCTTGTGTGGGTAGAACGATCAATACCACGCGTGTCAGGAGAGACCATCTGAAGCGTTTGTTTTAGGTTTATCTGACCATCATTAAGTTAACTTTTTCTTTTTTTTTTTACTTATCAGACAAATCTGGACAAGGCCGAGAAACCTGTGAGTATGCACTTCTGTCTTATTTAGGCTTTCCCTCCTCTTTTAAGTCTCCACCCCGACCACGCCGAGCCTGCAGGATCTCCCGGCGTCTCCAGGGACTCTCTAGTTCCTGCTGTTTGCTTCACCGAGCGCCTTTCAGCGGAAGGCCGCCTTCGTTCTCTGCGGATAAGCCTTTCTCACTTGGTGTCGGCTATCGCCGGGTGTCGATTGCTACTTAAAAAGGACATTTCCCTATCCGCAGTCACAAAGCCTGCCAGGTACAAGTGCGGCCTGTCGAGGTCTTGTCCATCTCGGCACTTTGCCTTCAAGATTATAAGCGGGGCGGCGACGGTGGTGGGGCCCAGGATCTGCTTGGAGGACAAACTGTAAGTCCTTAATCTTTCAGAAACACAGGAGCGTACACGCCTTTGAGAATATGTGAATACTACACACACTGTACTGTAACAGCATGCAATCCTTTTTTTTGTACTTTTAAATATAGGTCATATACTATCGGCTCTCTGGGATAGACATCCAGCAGTAAAAAAAATACATATATTTATAACACCATTATTGTTGCAGCATTGGGAATAAGTTGTATTGCAGTACTCGCAATATCAAGTAATTTGAGTTAATTTGTGTGGCTGTTTTACCAGTTTAACAGGAGTTAATCCTAAACAGGATCCATTGTCTTCATACAAAGGATTTCATGGCACGACAATATCATATAACTGATATTATCCACAGTTATGTTGCAGAATACAACCTAACGCCCAGCAAGTGAAACGGCAAATCTGCTTCATACAGAACTTCGCCCAAAAAAACAAAAAAACAAACCCAGTTATTGCTTATTTAAATTTCCAACATGATGACAAAATAGCTCCGAATATAATATTTTCTCGGAGTGTTTTCCAGCTCTTCTGCTAAACACCTCTGCAGAGATTGCCTCAAATTAGTTGACTGGGACCAGCACAACCAGTAGCTCCAAGCGGCACGACGGGGGGGGGGGGGATTCCGCTGGTTTCGGTCGCATCCTTGTGGTGATACGGATCTCTTCTCCCACACTAGATAGAGCTTCCTGACTCTTCCTGCTCCTGCAGGCAGCGTTCCGTATTCAGAGCACATCTTAGGATCTCCAACTTTTGAAGCCAATAAATACTTGGCCTTTTATATGTTTTAGAATTTGAAAACAGATATTTTTTCACACCTTATGGAAGAAATAATTCATTGATTTTAAAGCAGCACGAGACTCAGAAGCCGGCTTGACGCGGTCCGTTTAATGGCGCGCGACAGACCGGCTCCGTTTCTTAAGTCAACAGCGTCTGAATCCAAATCCTGACATGATGTTTGATGAAGGCAGGAAACGGATCGTTGTCCAGGATGTGCCGCTCCGCTGCA